>NW_027602896.1:2500-25590 GCF_053455715.1 Rhinoraja longicauda
CTCCCTTCTCTCTCTCATCTTCTCCCCAATCACCCCCTCTCCCTCCCCGTCTCTCTCCCCTCCAACCTCTTGCCCCTCACTCCCCCCCTTTCTCTCCCCTCTCTCTGCCCTCCCTCTATCTCTCACCTCTCTGCCCTCTTCCCCTCTCTCTCACCCCAGTCTCCCCACTCCACTCTCTCTCCCCCTCTCTCCCCTTCTCTCACTCCCCTGTCTCTTACCCTCCCCCTCTCTGCCCTCTGCCCTCTCTCCCTCTCTCTGCCCTCTCTCCCTCTTCCCCTCTCTCCCATCTCTCTCACTCCCCTTTCTCCCTCTTCCCACTCCCTCTCCCCCCTCTCTCTCTGCCATCTCTCTCTGCCATCTCTCCCTCTCTCCCTCCACCCTCTTTCTCTCCCCCACCACTTTATATAATCACTTACAATAATAAATTAAACTAATATTTGACCCCCCTCTCCCCTCTCTGTCATGCTCTCTGTCCCCTTTCTCCGATCTCACTCCCCCACTCACCCCTCTGTCTCTCCGTCTCTATCTGTCTCTCTCGCCTCCACTCTATCTCGCTCTTACCTTCTCTCCCCTATCTCTCTCTTTCTGGCCACTGTCTGAAACCTATCTCTCTCTTTCACTCTCCCTCTCTCTCCCGCCCCCCTATTTTTCTCCCTCTTTCTCTTTCTCCCTTCCATTTTGCAAGAATACATTTACCAAAAGAATTACACGAAACTAATATTTGATACCACCTCACCCCTCTCTCCCTCCCCCTCTCCACCCTCTTCCCTTCTCTCTCTCTTACTTTCCCCTCTCTCCCCCGACCAGTCTCACACCCTCTACTCTTTCTCTCTTTCTTTCTTTCTACCCTCTCTTCCCTCTCTCTCACTGACCTCTCTCCCTATCCCTCTCTTCCTCCCCCACTCTCTCCCTCTCTCTGTTTCTCTGCCCTCTATCCCTCTCCTCTCTCTCCTATCTCTCTATCTCCCAGTCTGTTGCCCCCACTCTCTCTCCCACCTCTCTCCCCTTCTCTCACTCCTTCATCTTTCTCTCTCCCCATTCTCTCTCCCCCTTCACTATCATTCCCCATCCTCTCGCTCTCCCCTTTCTCCATCTCTGTCTCTGTCCTCACCCCTTCTCTCTCCCTCCTTATCCCCTGTCTCCCCTCCTCTTTCTCTCGCACCTCTTTCTACCCCGAGTCTCTCCCCCTCCACTCTCTCCCCGTCTCTCGCCCCTCTACTCCCTCTCTCATTCTCATCTCACTCCCCTTCTCTGCCCTCTCTCTCTCTCCCCTCTTTCTTTCCCCACTCTCCCCCCCACTTTATGATACACTTACAATAATAAATTAAACTAATATTTGATCCGCCCTCTCCCCCTCTCTTTCCCATACTCACTCTCCACTTTCTCTCTCCCCTTTCTCTCTCCCATCTCTCTCTCTCCCTCACACCCTTCGCTTCCTCCCTCTATCTCTCTCTCTCTCCCCTCTGTCTTCCCCTCTCCCTCCCCTCTCCCCCCCCACCCTCGCTCTGTTCCAAAACACCACCACCAATCCAGTGTAGATGTTGACTTTCATGTGGACTCTGGATAAAGGAGGGGAAGGGGGTGGTGGTGATGTTTCGTAGATACGGGGAGGATACGGCCTTTTTGTTCTCTCCCCGTTCTCCCCACCTCCCCTCTCCCTCTCCCCCCTCCAATTTATTATAATTATTTTACAAGAATAAAGCAAACTAATATTTGATATTCCCACTCCAATATGTAAGAAACAAGTTGGGCCCAAACTTCTCCTGCATTGGTGCAGCACCCTCTCCTTCCCCTTCCTCTCACATCACACCCACCCCTCTCCCCTCCCCTTCCCTCTCCCTCTACCCCCCTCACCTCCCCCTCTCACCCCCCTCCTCCCCTCCCTCAATCCCTCCACTCTCCATCCCTAGTAGATAGATTTAAACTATAAAATGAGAATTCCTTTAAAAATATAACACCAATTTCAATGAAACTTCTTCCATTAGCACCAAAGGGATAACAGTGAGCAAGGTGGGCCTAACATTGTCGCGCAATCCTGTACAGTTTTGGATGTAGTTCAGGAACAAACAAACAAACAAACGAGAGTTTTAGTACCAACAATAAATTAAACTAATAAATTAAACTGATATTTGTTATCCACTCTGTCTCCCTCCCCTTCCTTCACCCTCACTCTCCCCTCTTTCTCTCCCCCTCCTCCTTTAGGAATACATTTACAATAATAAATTAATGTAAACTAATATTATATACCACCTCCCCCCTCTCTCTCCCCTCTCTCCCGCTCCCCTCTCTCTCTCGCCCTCTCTACTTTTTCTTTCCCTCTCTGCCCTCTCCCTCTCTGTATCTCTCTCCCCTTTGAACGGAACAGAACAGAATAGCTTTATTGTCATTCGTTTTACCGAACGAAATTAATTTGCCAGCAGTCACAGAGCAAAAAAACTAAAAACACAAGACACGCAACCCCAACACAAACATCCATCACAGTGACCCCAAACACCCCCTCACTGTGATGGAAGGCAAAAAAACTTCCTCTCTCTTCCCCAATGCCCCTACCACTGACAGACAGCTCGATCCCTACCGAGGCGATCGAGCCACACAGCCCCCGCAAGGAGATGGAAGGTCCCGCGGCCGAGCCGCACCGGGCGATGGAAGGTCCCGCGGCTGTACCGGGCGATGGAAGGCACCGGGGCTGAGCCGTACCGGGCGATGGAAGGCCCCGCGGCCGAGCCGCACCGGGCGATGGAAGGCCCCGCGGACGAGCCGCACCGGGCGATGGAAGGCCCCGCGGACGAGCCGCACCGGGCGATGGAAGGCCCCGCGGCCGAGCCGCAACGGGCGATGGAAGGCCCCGCGGCCGAGCCGTACCGGGCGATGGAAGGTCCCGTGGCCGAGCCGCACCGGGCGCTGTTAAGTCCCGTGGCCGAGCCGCACCGGGCGATGGAAGGCCCCGCGGCCGAGCCGTACCGGGCGATGGAAGGCCCCGCGGCCGAGCCGTACCGGGCGATGGAAGGCCCCGCGGCCGAGCCTCGCCCCCAGGAAGAGACCTAAATTTTTTTTTTAAAAAGCCTGATTTCTTTTCGAGCCAACGTGATGTGTAGATGGAGTCCATGGTGGAACGTCTGGTCAGTGTGATGGAGTGGCCTCCATTTATAACTCCCTGCAATTTCTCGCGGTCCAGACAGACATGTCCCCGATCATATAAGATTATTAAGGGATTGGACAAGCTGGAGGCAGGAAACATGTTCCCAATGTTGGGGGAGTCCAGAACCAGGGGCTGCAGTTTAAAAATAAGAGGTAGGCCATTTGGAATGGAGATGAGGAAAACGTTTTTCACTCAGAGAGTTGTAAATCTGTGGAATTCTCTCCCTCAGAAGGCAGTGGAGGCCAATTCTCTGGACGCTTTCAAGAGAGAGCTAGATAGAGCTCCTAAGGATAGCGGAGTCGGGGGTATGGGGAGAAGGCAGGAACGGGGTACTGATTGAGAATGATCAGCCATGATCACATTGAATGGCGGTGCTGGCTCGAAGGGCCAAATGGCCTACTCCTGCACCTATTGTCTATTGTCTATTTTCTATACACCAGTAATGCACATGCACGGTCATTAATACGGTTCGCGATACGGTATCAGGTGTTTTACTGTGATCTTCCTCCTCACCATGTCTTCGCATTTGTCCAACAGTTCATTTGTGGTTAACTCCCACTCAGTACCTTCTTTTGTATATCAATACAGTTTGTATTACATGGAAAATCTTAGTAGTCATCTTAGTTCGAATATTCAGCTCTGATCATAGTTGTTACTTATGTCAGATCATTAGGTTAGGTGAGGTTAGACCACGTCTATTATCATCACATGTTCCGAGGTGCAATGAAAGGCGTGGGTTTGCACGCTTTCCGCTCAGTTTAGATACACCATCAACTACAATCAGTTAAAGTCCGTAGATGGAGCGAGGAAGATACAGAATGCAGAAAATGGTTCATTGCATAGAATGTCATGCTGAATATGGTCACATTGCCTAATTCTGTTCTCCATAGAACTGGACAAGTGCAATTGGAGAACTCGCGTTCTGTGAAAACAGAAAGCAAAAATATTACTTGCTGTGCCGTGGTGCACAGCTCGAACGACGGATGAAGCAATGCTTCTACGACCGACGGAAGATCCTGCTGGTGTGGTGTTGTTGTGGCTACTGCAGGTGACAGGCGCTTTAGGTTTTAGCTTCAGTTTTAGATTTAATATTGTTACATGTTCCGAGGTGCAGCAAACAACTTTGTTCTGCATGCTATCCAAAGAGATTACATTCCTCATATATTGATGCTGTCGATTCAAGCTCGTCGACAAAGGGCACTTGTGTGTGTGGATCCACTCAAAGCGTGGTAACTGTATGGATTCGCACAGCGGATGGAAGACATATAGAATGAGGTGCAAAAGGAGGTCGTTGAAATACAAACTGTAGATGGGCTATTGCATGCCTATTTAACATCATTTAAAATACATTTGGACAAGCACATCTAGGAAGAGTTGAGAGTGATCCATGGCAACGGCGGTAGTTGGGACTTTGTAGATGGGGTACATTGATCGGCGTTGGCAGGCTGGATGGAAGGACCTGTCCCGGCGGTGTATGACACATGACAATAGATAGAGAAAAGTGGAAGTTACAGAGTGCAGAATCCATGTATCAGCACTGCAGCGCATGGTTGTACATCTGTACCTCAGACGAAGTTCAATGTCCATGATGGGGTAGAGGGAATTGAATTAGTATCCTAGCCTATGGAAGGACCGCCCAATAACGGAGGAAATGAACCTATTCCTAAGTCTGGTGATGCGCGCTTTCAAGCTTCTCTACCATTTGGAGTTGGGGAAAGAAGAACGGAGCGGGGTTGGCAAAGTCTTTGATTATGTTGGGTGTTTGGGTAATGTTATGCAGCGTGGAATGTAGATGGATAATATGATTGGTCTGGGGTCTCTAATAGACTGGGCTATATTTACAATCCTCTGCAATTTCTCGCGGTCCTGGCAGAGTTATTCCCTGACCAAGCTGCCATTAAATGTAACAATATGCTTGTAGAAACATTGAAAATAGTTGCAGGAGGAGGACATTTGGCCCATCGATCCAGCAGCGCCGTTCATTGTGATTATGGCTCATCATCCACAATCAGTAACCTGTGCCTGCCTTCTCCCCATATCCCTTGATACCACTAGCCCCTAGAGCTCTATCTAACTCTCTTTCAAATTCAACAAAGTAAATTGACCGCCACTGCCTTCTGTGGCAGAGAAATCCACAAATTCACAACTATCTGGGTGAATAACCTCAGTTTTAAATGGCCTCCCCTTTATTCTGTTGCCGTATTTTGACAAGGGTAACAGGGGACATAACAATTGTCTTTTTGTTTTCGTTTGTGTGCCTTCTAGGGTGTCGCTTCAATGTGATTGCTCCACGTCAGAGTGGCAAGATTTAAAAGAAACTGAAGGAAGGAATTTACACTCCAACGGTGGTGGGTACATGGGACAAGCAGTCGAAGGAGTTAGTGGTGAAGTGTTGTACAGCCAGAGCATTTGGAAATACAGATGCCAATGAGACAGTAGCAAGAAATAATTAGGTAGCTGTTGTGCAATAAATGTTGAGCAGGAACTGATTCTGCAATAATGTCCAGGTGGGCCGACGAGCAGCACCGATGTTGCTTTTGGTTTGAAAATTGATACCACACTGCATGTTGCTCGTCAATATCGTTTTGATGAAATCATTAACTTCTGACATAACATATATTCCTTCTCTCCGCGGATGTGTTCTGTCATCTGAGTATATCCCGACCTCCTCTTGTATTTCAGATGCCGGAGAATTACTACGGCCCGCAACCCAATATCAGCGTGTATTTTGTTTTCTTACTCCCATCCCCACACTTCACCTTCTCTTCGCCACTGCCCAACAATCCATTTCTGGTTAACGGCCATTCATCACCTTCTCTTTTATATCAACACCGCCTGTGTCTCGTGTACAATCTTAGTCAGCATCGCAGTACGAACATTCCCGCGCTGATCAGAGTCGTTATTTATCTCAGGTCATTTGGTCAGGTTAGGTCTATTATTATCACACGTACCGATGTGCAGTGGAAAGCCTTGTTTTTGCATGCTATTCACTCAGTTCAAATATTCCAAACACAAAAACAATCAGTGTAACGAAAAGTGCAATAGATCGGGTTAAGGGGAAGCTACAGAATGAAGAAAATAGTTCTTGATACAGAATATCTTTATGAATGTAGTTTTCATATTTCCACCAAACCCCGATTTGTCCGCGTATTTGTAATAATTAACAATCTTTTCTCAAGCCACCTTGCATAATTCCGGTCCACCGTTCCTCTGGGAGCCGCATCTTTGCATTTGGAGCATTAGAGTTCTATAGAAACATAAATCCTTCATTGGACCCGATGTAGAACCCGATTTGTGCCGATGTGCATAGGTAAAAGTATTAATGATACAATGCTTCTATTAACTATGAGGCTCATTGGTTTGTAAAGGTGTAACCAAATAAGTTGAAAGGTGGATTGAGATTTAGGCTTCAGGTTCAGGTTCATTATTGCCACGTTTATCGAGCCGCACGAATAACGTTGTGCTATATGCGATCCAAACAGATTAAATACGATATACAAATATTATCAGTTCAAAATCAAGAACAATAAATGAAGCAAAAGGAAGATACAGAATGCAGAACATAGTTCGCAGTGGTGTAGCGCATCTGTTCCATAGACAAATATCCGCCATGGAGTAGGGATGGCAGACCGTATGAACTATCGTGAAGGTGACAGGGTAGACCATCTGATCAACTGTTGGTCCTTTGAAGGGCACTTTTTTTTCGACGGACAAATCATGACTTCAATCTCTGCACCGAGTTGAAGATCCGTATCGCGCTCTTTAAATGAGATAACGTCGAAGCATAATAATCTACGGAGCATGTGCTGGGACTTATTAATTGGAAATCGTAGACAAGGATAGTTGCTGGGCTGTTTCTCTGCCGTGTGACTCGTGGCTCTCGGTCCAGTCTATGTACCTTTTTCCCATTTGTGGTATCACCGTTGTTAGTTAAAGCAGGGCTTCGCTCATAATTATCTTTATGGCCTGAGCTCTAGGTGGAGTTAAGTTCTATATTCATTGGATGGCAGGAGGCTGGGAGAGGGGGGGAGTGGTAATGTTACAAATGTGTATAAATCGTGAGGGGAATAAATAGAATGGATGCGCTGTCATTTACCCAGAATGGAGAAGCAAATAACAGAGATCAGAGGGTTAAGAGAGGCTAGATTTACAAGGAACCGGAAGGAAAGACCTTAACACTCAGATGGTGATGAGTATAAAGAACGAGCTAACAGTAACGGTAGTTGAGACATGTTGTATTTCAGAATCCCGGCAATTACTACGCTCCAGGTGATCTGGGAATAAGTGTAGGGATAGGGCGAGGGCATCGTCCGTGGACCTGTTGTGGCGGTAGGCGAACTGCAGTGGGTCAAGGACGCTGGCTAGACTGGATATAATGCGTTCCATTACAAGCCTCCCAAAACATTTCACGATGGTGGATGTCAAGGCCACTGTTCAAAACTTGAGGTTTTGCCTTTCCTCGACACTGGAATGATGGTGGTCTTCAAGAGGCAGTTGGGTACCTGAGAACGGAGTAGGGAAAGAACAAAGATGTCCACGAATACAGCTGCCAGCGTTTCCGCTCAGCTACTAAGGACACGGCCAGGAACTCCGTCTAGGCCTGTTGCTTTTCGTGGATTTACCCACAGCAAGGCCGCTCTAACCTCTGCAACTGTCACCCTGGGGAGAGGCACACTGGAGTCTGAAGAGCCAGAAGTCACCATACAAAAGTATTCAGTTCATCAGGTTGGTTTGCACTATCACCAATGATATTGGCTGAACATTCTTTTTTTTATTTTTTTATTTAAAATTTTATTATTTATTTTTTATTTTTTACAGAACTTTTTGGAAAACAACACCCCCCACCCTTTCCCCCCACCCCCCTTATACTAACCCCAAATAAGAAAAAGAAAGAAAAGAAAAAAAGATTAAAGACTGCCTGGTTGTTGGTGGTCCTGCACACGCCCCATGGAATTCCAAACAGAATAAACTGTATATGTATATACATCTCTCCCAAAAGAACCATTGTAAATATGAACAATTCTTCTATATATATAGGCCCCTCTTTTGTAGATAAGGACGCCAGATATTTAAAAAAGTATCATATTTGTTCCTTAAATTATAAGTAATTTTTTCAAGTGGGATACAGTTAGAAATGTCATTATTCCAAAGGTCCATACTTAAATAGGAATCAGATTTCCAAGTAACTGCGATAGTTTTTTTGGCTACTGCTAATGCAATTTTTATAAATTCTTTCTGATATTTATTCATTTTAAGTTGTGGTCTTATTCCTTCAACATCACCCAATAACAAAAATCTTGGGTTGTATGGAAGTTGTATTCCGATAATCTGTTCTAAAAAGCTTCTTAAGTTTGTCCAAAAAGGTTGTATTTTTGAACAGGACCAAGTAGAATGAAACAAAGCACCAATTTCTTGATTGCACCGAAAACATTGGTCAGATAAACTTGAGTTTATTCTCTTTAATTTTTGTGGTGTGATATATAATTGATGCAGAAAGTTATATTGTACTAGTCTAAACCGAACATTTATTGTATTTTTCATACTGTCAAGGCATAGTTTTGACCAATTTGTTCCATCAATATTAATATTCAAATCCGTTTCCCATTTTCGCCTTGATATATGAATTCCTTGTTTAGGAGCCCTTTTTGAATTAGATTATATATAATAGAAGTAAAAAAAATGATTTGTCCTTTTTGAATTAGGTTTTCAATTTCCTTAGATTTCGGCAATAACATTGTTTGACCCAATTTATCTTTTAAATAAGCTCTTAATTGAAAGTAACAGAAAAGGGAATTATTTGATATATGATATTTATTTTTCAATTGTTCAAATGACATCAATATACCTTTTTCAAAGCAATCACCTATATATCTAATCCCTTTTTGATGCCACCTATATAGAAGCTGGTTATCCATTGTAAAAGGTATCAATCTATTCTGAATCAAAGTTGTCTTTCCTAATAAAGATTTTTTTGTTTCATCCTCAAAATTTACCTTATTCCATAATCCGATCAAGTGTTTTAATAATGGAGATTCTTTCAGTCCCCGTATCAATTTAGGTTCCCATTTATATATAAAGTCTTCTGGTATATTTTCTCCTATTTTATCTAGTTCTATTCTTATCCATGCCGGGTTTTTTTCTTCAAAAAGAGATGCAATAAACCTCAGTTGGTTTGTTTTATAATAATTCTTAAAGTTCGGAAGTTGTAATCCTCCTGAATCAAACTTCCATGTCAATTTTTCCAACGATATTCTTGACATTTTACCTTTCCAAAGAAATTTCCGCACATATTTATTTAACTCTTGAAAAAACTTCTGTGGTACTTGTATTGGTAATGTTTGGAATAAATATTGTAATTTCGGAAATATATTCATTTTAACGGCATTAACTCTTCCTATTAATGTTATTGGTAATGTCATCCATTTATCAAGGTCCTCTTTTATTTTTCTTAGTAATAATAAATAATTTGATTTATATAAATTCTTCATATCATTATCAATTCTTATACCTAAATACTTTATACCAATTAATGGCCATCTAAATTGGGTTAGTAATCGACATTGAGTGTAATCTCCTTTAGTAAGGGGTAAAATTTCACTTTTATCCCAATTTAATTTATAACCTGATATTCTTCCATATTCTTCTAATCTAAAAGATAGTTTGCGCAACGAATCTAATGGTTTTGTTAAGTGTATCAAAACCTCATCTGCAAATAAATTAATCTTAAATTCTTCCTGATTGACTTTAAAACCCTTAATATCTGGGTCAGTTCTAATTAGTTCAGCTAACGGTTCTATCACCAGGACAAATAAAGCAGGTGATAATGGGCATCCTTGTCTAGTTGACCTTTTTAATTGAAACGGTGTTGAAATTTGGCCATTTGTCGCTACCTTAGCTTTGGGATTCACATTTAGAGTTTTAATCCAGTTTATAAAAGTTGTTCCTAACCCATATTTTTCCAATACTTTATATAAAAAATCCCACTCTAACCTATCAAATGCTTTTTCTGCATCCAGAGCTACTGCTACACTTATTTCATTCCTCTTTTGTGCCAAATGCATTATACTAAGTAACCTAGTTACATTATCTGCAGAATGTCTATTTTTAATAAATCCAGTTTGATCCATATGTACTAATTTTGGTAAATACTTAGACAATCTATTAGATAAAATTTTTGCTACTATTTTATAATCTGTATTCAGCAAAGATATAGGTCTATATGATGTTGGTTTTAAAGGATCCCTATCTTTTTTTGGTATTACTGTTAAAATCGCTGTCGTAAAAGACTCTGGGAGGTTATGTGTTCTTTCCGCCTGCTGTATTACCTCCATAAAAGGAGGAATTAATAATTATTTAAATTTTTTATAAAATTCTGGCGGGAACCCATCTTCTCCTGGGGATTTATTACTCTGTAGTGATATTAACACTTCTTTGACCTCTTTTAATGAAAAAGGCATATCTAATCCCATCTGTTCTTCTAAATTTAATTTAGGAAGGTTTATTTGTGCTAAAAAAATCTATCTCATTAGTATCTTTTTGTGATTCTGACGTATAATTCAGAATTTAAAAAAAAAAAGGTTTCATTAATTTCTAAAGGTTTATAAGTAATTTTATTTGTATTTATTCTAATAGCGTTAATCGTTCTCGAAGACTGTTCGGCTTTCAACTGCCAAGCAAGGACCTTATGTGATCTCTCTCCTAACTCATAGTACTCTGTTTAGTTCTCATAATTGCTTTTTCTGTTCGGTATGTCTGTAATGTATTATATTGTAACTTCTTATTGTAACTTATTACATTGTAACTTCTTATTGATAAGTTGTCTTCGTTTCTCTTCCGTTACATACCTTTGAGATTCTTTTTCTAATTTTGTAATTTCTTTCTCCAATTGCTCTACTTCGGCCATATATTCTTTCTTAATTTTGGAAGTATAACTTATTATCTGTCCTCTCAAATATGCTTTCATTGCATCCCATATAACAAATTTATCATCAACTGAGTTGGAATTTGTATCTAAATAAAATTGAATATGTCTTCTCATAAACTCACAAAAATCTTCTCGATTTAATAATGTTGAATTAAATCTCCCTCTATAAGTAATTTCCTCTTTATCCATCATTACCATCGACATTGTTAAAGGGGAGTGATCTGATAATGTTCTTGCTTTATAGTCAACATTTTTCACTCTGTCCTGTATGTTTGTTGATAATAAAAAGAGATCAATCCTCGAATAAGTTTTATGTCTATATGAGTAAAAAGAATAATCTCTTTCTCTTGGGTTAAGTCTTCTCCATATATCGGTTAGATTTAAATCTTTCATCAATGACAAAGTTAATTTTGCTATTTTCGTTTTTGTAACTGTCCTAACTGATCTATCTAAAACTGGGTCTAAGCAAAAATTAAAGTCTCCACCTATTAGTATTTTATCTTGGGCATCGGCCAGATTCAAAAAAGTTTCTTGTATAAATTTTATATCATTTTCATTTGGTGCATAAATATTCATCAAGGTCCATAATTCAGAAAAGAGTTGGCAATGTATAATCACATATCTTCCCGCAGGATCAATAATTGTATTTTGTATTTTGATTGGTAATGTTTTATTAATCAAAATTGCAACTCCCCTCGCTTTTGAATTGAATGAAGCTGCAGTAACCGTTCCCACCCAGTCTCTTTTTAATTTCTGATGTTCCATCTCTGTTAAATGAATTTCCTGCAAAAAAGCTATATCTATCTTCATTTTTTTAATATGTGTTAAAATTATTTTTCTTTTTACCGGCCCATTTAACCCATTAACATTTAAACTCAAAAGTTCAGTAATTTAACCATTATTCTTAACAAAATTACTCCTATCTATAACATTACTTAACACCTCGTTTCTCATGGTTCTTTGGGGAGTTTCCTTAAAATTCACCATGTTGCTGTACATCCCCCCCCCAACATCCAGGCTAAAAGATGAAAAAGAAAAATAAATAGTTAAAGAAACCCAAAATAACCCCCTGCTCATGCTGTTTATAAAAAAGAAAACAGCATTACCTCCCTCCATTTTACGGGTCATGGCACACGCCGTGAATACACACATGAATCCCGCAGTCATCAATTGGTGGTTCTCCACCCCCCCCCCGAACTAGCATAACCTTTTCTCCCAATCATTATTCATTCAATCTTTACATTTCATATCCTTTATCTTCTCTCCGTTCATATCCGTTTCAATCCATGTCTCATTGTCGTTCTTCTTGTATCTGGTGAGCCTTTGGAAGTTTTAAAGCAAATTCCTCAGCTTCCTGGTAATCAGTAAAAAAATTGTTTCCTTCTCTTTCTATAAAAATATTCAGTGTTGCAGGGTATCGCAGGTAAAATCGATAACCTTTTTGCCACAGGGCTTTTTTCGCAGGGTTGAATTCCTTCCTTCTCTTCAAAAGCTCATAACTTATATCAGGATAGAAAAAAAGGTTATTCTCTCCACTTTTCGGAGGAGTAGAATTCTTTATGCATTGTGCAGCCGCCTTCAAAATTCTTTCTTTATCTTGATATCTCAATAATTTTATCAGAATTGATCTCGGATACTGACCCTGTTTTGGACTTGGTCTTAATGCCCTATGTGCCCTTTCAATTTCAATTTCGATTTCACTTTTTTCCATTCCCAAAATATTCGGAATCCATTTTTGAAAGAATTCTATTGAATCTTCTCCCTCTGCGCCTTCTTCAAGACCAACAATCTTTATATTGTTTCGTCTACTAGTATTCTCCAACAAGTCCAGTTTTTCAAATATCTGTTTCCTTTCTGTTATCCAAGCAGTTACGTTGTCTTCGATCTTATTCACTCTTTCAGTAGTATCTTCAGTCTTAACTTCCAAACTTTTTTATCCAATTTATCCATTTTTTTAAAACTTCTATTGGTGGCGATGGTATTATTTTTTAATTGTTCACATACTTCTTGTAAGATCTCTTCCATACTTCCCCTATATTTTTTACTTTCAATTTTACCTTTAGGTCTATCAAATAGGCAAGGTTCATCTTCTGATGAATCTTCTTGATCGTCTGTATGTTCTTGGTCCTGGTCCTGGTCGATGTCACTATCTGTGGCAGAGGCATCCTGGGATTGTAGTTTCTTTAACTTCCCTTGTGACATTTCGCGCATGCACGGTTCCCCTTGTTCGCGCATGCGCGGTTCCCCGTATTCACGCGAGGCATGCTTCTTCCTCCCGGGTGCCGCCGCTCCTGCTTGCCATTCTTCGGGATCAGTCCTCTCAACTTGAGCACGAGGATTCTCCATCGCAACAGGGCCTCCTTCCCTCTTCTCACCCGATCTCTTTAAACCAATATGTTTCTTCAGTTTTTGTTTAGGAGACATGTTTCAATAATCCCCCGATCTTTATAGAGAATTATAGACTTTCTAAGAAACTTTTGTTCAATTTTTTTTTAACTTACTCGGTACTTTTCTAAGTGTTGTTCGGAGGAGCTGGAAGACTACAACCTGTGCCTACGTCATCACGTGCCATCCCCGAACATTCTTTGCATCCATTTATCTTAATCAGACCGTGCCACATTCTCCGTGTGACCCAGAGGTTGTACTTGGACTTAAGTTTCTCCCGGTATTGTCTCTTGGCACCCTTGATGGCTTTGCGGAGACCACAGACTCTTCACACCACGGGACCCACTCACAAGTTAGGATACTCTCGACCAAGTGTTATCGTCCGGATTCACAATCTACAACATTGAAACTACTGAGGCCTGTCTATCGGACCACAGCGCTATCATTTTTGATGCATCTCTGCCTTTATCTCCCGCAAAATCTCATCTCCCCGTTCGCTACTCCCGTGACATAAATTCATTGCCTGCCAGTAAATTCTCCGAGGCTCTCACAGCTGCCCCCAACATCTGCACTATTGAGGCTTCTCCCCCCCCCCCCCCATCTCAGCACTGAGGATCTCACCTCTTTATTTAATATCACTTGCTCTTCCATCCTGGATTCTATCGCTCCCCTTAAAATGAAAAAGCCTAAGCCCAAAGGTCGGCCTTGGCTCAATGACACCACCAAAGCCCTAAGAAGGGAGTGCAGAAAATCAGAACGGAGGTGGAAATGTGACAAGCTTCAAATTTCCTTCGAAATTCTGAGAAACAATCTTCTCAAATACCAGGAAGCAGTAAAGTCTGCTAGAGCACAATACTTCTCCGACCTTATTTCCAAAAACTCTCATAACTCCAAGGTCCTATTTAGCACAATTACCTCTGTCATATGTCCCGCCCCCAGTACCAGCTTAGTTAGGTCCCCTGCTAAGTGCGAAGAATTCGCTAAATTTTTCACCAGCAAAGTTGAGAACATTAGAATGAACATTTCCCCTCCCACCCGTGACCTAGCTGTCTCACGAGTCTGTTCATCTAAATTGGACTGTTTCCAACCCGTCACTCTATGCTCCCTTGCAAAGCTTGTCTCCGCTATGAAACCTGCAACCTGCCCCCTTGATCCTGCCCCCACTGCCCTTCTGAAGGATGTCATTGCAATAGTCGCTCTATTATCAACAGTTCTCTGGCCACTGGCACTGTTCCAACCTGTTTCAAGCACGCGGTGGTCCAGCCCCTACTGAAAAAACCTAACCTAGACCCCACCTTGCCTAGTAACTACAGACCCATTTCCAAACTGCCATTCCTGTCAAAAGTCCTTGAAAAGGCAATTCTAAACCAATTAGTGCCATACCTACACCAAAACACCATCCTGGAAAGTTTCCAGTCAGGTTTCAGAGCCCACCACAGCACAGAGTCTGCCTTGTTGAAGGTACACAACGACCTGCTTCTCGCCATCGACACCGGCGACTGTGCAATCCTGCTCCGTCTCGACCTCAGCGCAGCGTTCGATACAGTGGACCACACCATCCTTATTGACCGTCTCCGGTACGCGGTTGGCATTGATGGCACTGCTGTGAGCTGTTTCGCTTCCTACCTCAAAGTTAGGAGTTTCGCCATCAACATAGGCAGTTATTCCTCTGCTCCAGCTAGCCCCTCCTGCGGAGTTCCACAAGGCTCCATCCTAGGTCCCATTCTCTTCTCTCTATACATGCTCCCCCTTGGCCAAATCATTCAAAGGCACGGCATTTCTTTCCACTGCTATGCCGATGACACTCAGATTTACCTCCCCCTGAAGCCCTATAACCAGTCAAATTTAAACAGCCTCTTACACTGCCTTGAGGACATAAAATGTTGGATGGCACAGAACTTCCTCTAATTAAACGAGAGCAAGCCTGAGGTCATCCTATTAGGCCCCCCGACTCCATCAAATCGATAACAGGCAGTCTTGGAAGCCTATCCTGCCTAGTCAAACCGCATGTCAAAAACCTCGGCGTGTTATTTGACTCTGCATTAAAATTTGACAAGCAAGTCAACGCTGTGGTAAAAGCCAGCTTCTTCCAACTTCGTACCATAGCTAAAATCAAACCTTTCCTCCAATTCGACGGCACTGAAAAAACCATTCACGCTCTCATTTCCTCCCGCCTAGACTACTGCAACTCCCTATACACTGGGATCAGCCAATCTTCCCTGTCCCGCCTGCAACTGGTCCAAAACGCCGCAGCGAGACTCGTGACGAGTACCCGTAAAAGGGACCACATCACGCCGATTCTGGCCTCTCTCCACTGGATCCCTGTACGGTACAGGATCAACTTCAAGCTCCTCCTATTCACATATAAAGCCCTAAATGGACATTCCCCCCCACAACATCAAAAATCTTCTAACCCACCTCTCTAACTCTAGGTCCCTCAGGTCGGCCGACTTGGGGCTACTCACTATCCCGCGGTCTAGGCTTAAGCTCAGGGTTTAACACGCTTTTGCGGTTGCAGCTCCTAGACTGCGGAACAGCATCCCTCTCCCCATCAGAACTGCCCCCTCCATCGACTCCTTTAAGTCCAGGCTCAAAACCTATTTCTACTCCCTAGCGTTTGAGGCCCATTGAGGAGGCGCTGTGAACTGTTTTGTATGTGCTGATATGTTTGTGTGCTACTGTATGTTTCATTTTTTCCTTAGTACCTTAACAGATGTACAGCACTTTGGTCAACGTGGGTTGTTTTTAAATGTGCTATACAAATAAAATTGACTTGACATGACTTGACTATATGCAAGCCCTCTTGAAATAAATGCTATTAAATAAGAGGAATATATCGGGTAGATGCACAGAGTCCCTTGCCCAGAGTAGGGGAAATGAGAACCAGAGGACATAGGTTTAAGGTGAGGGGGGAAAGATTTAGAAGGAACCCGAGGGGCAACTTTTCCACACAGCGGGTGGTGGGTGTATGGAACGAGCTGCCGGAGAAGGAAGTTGAGGCAGGGACTATCACACAGTTTAAGAGACACTTGGACAGGTACATGGATATGACAGGTTTGGAGGGATATGGGCCAAACGCGGGCACGTGGGAATAGTGTAGATAGGGCATGTTTGTCGGTGTGGGCAAGTTGGGGCGAAGGTAGGGCCTGTTTCCACGCTGCATCACTCTGTGACTCTAAATACTAACTCCGTGCAGTAGTCTGATTGTGGAGAGAAAGAAACTGTTCCTGATAAACTCCGGAACTCCCCGTAAAGTGGCAACACAGGTAGACAGAGCGGTGAAGAAGGCGTGTGGTCCGCTTGCTTTCATCTGCCGCGGAATCGAGTTCAAGAGCCAGGACGTCAAGATGCATCTCTCCAGGACTTTGGTCAGGCTGCATTTGGAGTATTGCACGCAGTTCTGTTCGTCCCACACTACAGGAATGATGTGGGTGCTTTGAAGAGGACGAGAGGGGAGTCACAGAGACAGGGAGAGGGAGTTTAGGGGCCGGAGGGGAGGGGTTCACAGAGACAGGAGGGGGTGTAGGGGCGGGAGGGGAGGGTGTCACAGAGACGAGGAGAGTGTGGGGTGTAAGGGCAGGAGGGAGGGGGTCATAGAGAGGGGGTGTAGGGGCAGGAGGGATGGGGTCATAGAGAGGGGGTGTAGGGACCGGAGGGGAGGGGGTCACAGAGATTGGTGTAGGAAACACTCTCTCCAGTCCCCAGGGAAGAGGCACAGGGACAGCTGTTACATCCCATGGCGGCTAACCGTTCTAACAACACTTCCCAAGAATGGCGTTGGAGAGAGAAGTGGGGGCGAGCAGGAGGAGAGTTGGGGAAAAGAGAGAGAGACAGATAGGTAGAGATAGCTGAGAAGACGAAAGGGGAAGAGATGGAGGGGCAGTGAATTATCAAAGGGAGATTGGGAAGATGAAGAGGGAGGGGTGTTCAGAGCGAGTGGGTTGGCAAAATAATAATAATAATAATAATAATAATATTCATTTATTGTCATTGCAACGAGTACAACGAAATTAAAAAATAGCCAATCCTGACGGTGCGTACAAACATATATGCAATAAATGCAAAAACAAATAAATACATAAATACAATTAAATACAATTATATGACCGATTTTTTAACGGTGTTGCCTAGTGCAAGGTAGTGTTCAGTTCTCGTATGGCCCTGGGGTAAAAACTGTTCTTAAGTCTGTTTGTTCGGGATTTGATCGACCTGAAACGTCGACCAGAGGGCAGATGAACAAACAGACGGTGGCCGGGGTGGGATGGATCTTTTATTATTTTGCCTGCTCTACTGAGGCAGCGTAGGCTGAACAGGTGCTCCAGGGAGGGCAGTGAGCAGCCGATGATTTTCTGGGCCGTCGTGATGACCCTCTGAAGGGCCTTCCTGTCCTTTTCTGAGCAGCTGGCATACCATGTGGTTATACAGTATGCCAGCACACTCTCGATGGAGCAGCGATAGAAGGACAACATGAGCTTCTCCTGCAGGTTGGTTTTCCTGAGGATCCTCAGGAAGTGGAGTCTCTGCTGTGCCTTCTTTACTGTGGTGATGGTGTTGGTAGACCAGGTGAGATCCTCTGCGATGTGCGTACCCAGGAACCTGAAAGCTGGTACCCTTTCCACACAGACCCCATTGATGTAGAGTGGGTCGTAATCTCCACTGGTTTTTCTAAAGTCAATTATAAGTTCCTTTGTTTTGGAGGAGTTCAGGACCAGATTGTTCACTGAACACCATGCTGCCAGCCTTTGGATTTCATCCCTATAGGCTGTCTCATCTCCTTCTGAGATGAGTCCAACCACAGTCGTGTCATCCGCGAACTTGATGATGGTGTTGGTGGGATGGGTGGGGGCGCAGTCGTGAGTGTAGAGGGAGTAAAGGATGGGGCTCAACACACAGCCCTGTGGTGAGCCGGTGCTCAGTGTAATGGTGGAGGAGAGGTGAGAGCCTATTTTGACTGTCTGGGGGCGGTTGGTCAGGAAGTCCTTGATCCATTGGCAGATGGTTTGGGAAAATCCAAGGTCGGAAAGTTTGGTGACCAGTCTGCTCGGGATGACCGTGTTAAAGGCAGAGCTGAAGTCGAGGAAGAGCATCCTCACATAGCTCCCCTGGTGTTCAAGGTGGGTCAGTGCAGTGTGAAGAGCAGTGTCGATGGCATCCCCTGTAGACCTATTTGCTCTGTAGGCAAACTGGTGTGGGTCGAAGGTGGGTGGGAGGCTGGCTTTGATGTGCTGCAGGACCAGTCTCTCGAAGCACTTTGTGATGACAGGTGTGAGTGCTACCGGACGGTAGTCGTTAAGGCCGCTGATGACAGACTTTTTCGGCAGTGGGATGATTATGGCGGACTTCAGGCAGGGAGGGATGGTGGATTTTAAAAGGGACAGGTTGAAGATTTTTGTGAAGACCTCAGATAATTGGTCTGCACATTCCCTCAGCACTCTGCCCGTCACGCCATCGGGGCCTGCAGCTTTCCTGGGATTCACTGCTCTGAGCACGCGCTTAACATCATACTCCTGCACAGTGAAGGTGTTGCTGTCAGGTGCTGGAGAGGGTGTTATGTCTGCCACTGTAGCTTTCACCTCGAAACGAGCAAAGAAACAGTTAAGTTCCTCAGCCAGCGAGGCGTCGCCGTCGGCAGTCGTGCGGTTGCTGGTCTTGTAGTTGGTGATGTGCTGGATGCCTTGCCATACCCGCCGTGGGTCATTGTTGGAAAAGTGGTCCTCAATCTTCCTCTTGTAGGACGCTTTGGCATCCTTGATGCCTCTCTTCAGGTTGGTTCTAGCAGCACTGTATAGAGCTCTATCACTAGACCTGAAGGCGGTGTTACGGTCCTTGAGGAGAGACCTGACTTCCTTTGTCATCCACGGTTTTTGATTGGGATACAACCGGATGCGTTTGTCGACGGTGACATTGTCAACACAGTTTTGGATGTAGCAAAGTACAGTTGATGTGTACTCCTCCAAGTCCTGATCCTCAAAAATATCCCAGTTGGTCCTTTCGAAGCAATCCTGCAGCTGCGAGGAAGCTCCTTCAGGCCATGTCTTAACAATCTTTATGGTGACTGGAGCTTTCCTCCTGAGTGGGGTGTATGCTGGAGTTAGGAATATGGACAGGTGATCTGACTGCCCCAGGTGTGGTAGTGGTGCTGACCTGAAACCCTTCTTAATATTTGAGTAAACCTTGTCTAGTGTGTTTTCCCCCCTGGTAGCACATCTTATGTGTTGTTCAAGTTTCGGGAGAACTGACTTTAGGTCTGCATGGTTGAAGTCCCCGGCTATGATGTGGGCTGCTTCTGGATATGTGCTCTGTTGTGAGTTTATTGCACCGAGCAGGTAGCCTAAAGCTGTGCTAGCGTTAGCATTCGGTGGGATGTAGACTGCTGTTACTATAACCCCTGTAAATTCGCGAGGAAGGTAAAAAGGCCTGCATTTAACTGTTAGGGACTCCAAATCAGGAGAACAGTGGCTATCTATGATTTGGATGTTAGTGCACCAGCTGTTGTGCACATAAATGCATAACCCCCCCCCCCCCCCCCCCTTGCTCTTACCGGAGTCGATGTTTCTGTCCCAACGAAACGCTGTACGCCCGGCTAGCTCGATGGCTCCGTCTGGGATAAGTGGATGAAGCCATGTCTCTGTTACTAAGAGAATGCAACAGTCCTCCACGAGTTTGTTTGCTGATATCTGTAGTTTTAGTTCGTCCATTTTGTTGATGATGGATCTGGCGTTGGTGAGGAACATGCTGGGTAGCGGTGGTTTGTGTGGCTGTCTCTTTAGCTTGGCAAGTATACCGGACCGGCGTCCTCGCTTTTGCTTCCTGTTTCTCCTCCGCCTGCGACGCCTGTTCGCGGCGACAACTATCCACGGAGCGCCCGGTGTCCTGGCTATCTCTTCCGGTATATTTCGCGGGTGTGGAAATTCGCGCACAAGGTCCCGATTGCACTGGAATCCGATGATCAGAAGGTCCTTTCGGTTGTAGGTAGGATTTGCCTGATTTTCCTGGTTTGCATGACTAAAATTGACTAACAGACATAACACAGATAACACACATAAAACGCACCGAAAGGGAGAGCTGTGAGCCGCTGCGTCCGTGCGCGCCGCCATCTTGAGAGAAAAGGGAGAGAGGGAAGCGTGAGATAGATAGAGAAACTGAGGGAGAGATGCAGTGAGAGTGAGAGGGGAGAGAGGGGTAAGGGGTGAAAGGTTGACAGAGACAGAGGCGCAGAGAGAGAGAACAGGGAGGGTAGTAGAGAGAGTCACAGTTCAAAGAGAGGAGAGCAGTAAGGATGGAGGGAGAGAGAAAGAGAGGAGGGAGATGTGCCGCATCATTCGCTGTGTTATTTGGGTTTCGGACAATTCTGAAGCCACAATGTTTCTGCTCTCTGAGTGTGGTGAGTCTTTGGGTCGTTCCTCCTCAGAGGTGACGAAGGCAGGGAATGTTATTGTCCCGGCGCAAAATCAGACCGACTGCAGGCAAGCAAGGAATGAATGGTTTCCGGCCTCGCCGGGAGTGTGGGTTTGAGGTTGCAGTCAGTTAAGCCGCGATCATATTGAGTGGTGAAACAGAGTGGAGGGGCCACTTTAGTGCGAGGTGATCTGTTGAACTAATTCCTCATCCTGTGGACAAATGTCGCCCAGTCCACCTTCAAACTGGGCACCAGAAGCCCTAAGAGAAGGAAATCAGACAAACAACATGAGGCGGAGAGTTGGATCTGATGGAGTTTGAAACAATATCCCCTTTGCTGGGACAATGCCGCTCCCAATTTCCATCCCTCAGTATCGCCACAATTCCCAGACTTTGGAGTTTCTCAATCAATTCCCTGAATAACTCACGACCTGTCTCAGTAGGGATTTCACTTGGCTGATGTCATCTGTTTGCGAATATTTTCAAAAGCTCTTTTTTTTTACCTCTGTTGAAACTTCACTGTCCCGGTGGAGACGGAACATGGTATAAAATCTCCGGGAATGTTCTGCCCCAGCATTTAATTCCAAGAGATTACCGATAGCTCACGGGGACACGTCGCTGGGCAGAGAAAATGGGGGAATTGTGGGACAGATATGTCAGTGTACAGAAAATCTTGTACGTGATCATTGCTGCCGTTGGAGTCCCTGGTAAGTGAGCAGAACAATTCAAGATTTATAACTCCGTCTGTTACAAGATTCCCAACTAATGATCGTTGTACAAGATTATGTGGAGTGTATCAATCCTCTCAGTGAAATATTTTTGAATTAACGCTGTGATTTTTCTCATTTTCAGACAGCCGAAACTATCCCCCTTTTTTCCCCACTGCCGGGACCCACTAGAATGTTGTTCTTGCCTTCAGTGGGACCTTGCCCAGAGTTGTCCCAGTGTTCGGGACAGGCAGCTCTCCGGTACGGTGTGACTGGGAGGGGTTTACATTGTGAAGTTCACTGTGTCTGAGTTATTGATCAGAGTGTACACCCGCTCCTGTAGACACGTCTCACTGTGGAGTCTGTCACAGTCGGATTCCACCGCCTGTTGGTCAATAATTTGACCGATCTCCTGAACCAGTGGCCGCGGATCTACCGGCGTGAGTTGTTACCGAACTGAACTCACTGTGGAATGAATCCATTAACGGATTCACTCTGCTGCCGGACTCTAAGTTGTCACTGCCTTCCCTCTGGAACCCATCAGATGCAGAGTTCCCAGAGCCGTGGTTAAACGCGGCCGGTCACGGTTAAGTCTGTCAAACCGGCCCCATCAGAGACTGTGAGCGGGGTTAACTGTAGACAGGACCATTCCGCCTATTGTAGCGGGCGGCTGCTCGTTCCCTCCCCGCCCTTTACCCCGCCCGTCGCCTTATCTCCTCTCCCCTGAAGCAGGCAGGTCGGGCACAGTCGGAGCCGGGTCTGACATTGTTAAACCTGCAGCCGCGCACCGACTCCAACACTCCTGATCTCCAGCTGAAAGTGGAGCCGGTGTTCAGCCCCGGAGACCGTGTTCAGTAATGCCCAGTGTCCGCTCCCCTTCTCTTTCCGCAGTGAATTTAGTGGCGATTGTGATCCTGTCCCGGGGAAAGTGCGGCCTCTCCACCTGCACCACTCGCTACCTGGTGGCCATGGCAGCGGCCGATCTACTCACCCTGATCACCGAGGTCATTTTGCAAAATATCCGATACTATTACTTGTATTGGAGTTTCCTGTCCATCACCCCTGTGTGCAGTGTTAACCTTGTACTGAGGTCTGCAGCTGCAGACTGCTCTGTCTGGTTCACCGTCACTTTCACCTTTGATCGCTTTGTCGCCATTTGTTGCCAGAAGCTGAAAACAAAATATTGCACCGGGAAAACTGCGGCTGCGGTTCTCGCAACAGCCGGCGTTCTGCTCTGTCTGAAAAACGTTCCCCGCTACTTCACACGGGAACCCTGGACAATCATCGACAATGTCCCGTGGTTCTGTGACCCGGTGCACAGTTATTACACTGACCCCGGGTGGGTGGCATTTGACTGGATCGACACGGTTTTAACTCCGTTCCTCCCTTTCGCTGTGATCCTGCTGCTCAACGCTCTGACAGTCCGGCATATTTTAGTGGCCAGTCGGGTCCGTCAGGGGCTGAGGGGTGAGAGCAAGGGGGAGAAGCGCAGTGACCCGGAGATGGAGAGCAGGAGGAGGTCTGTGGTTTTACTCTT
>NW_027602897.1:0-25578 GCF_053455715.1 Rhinoraja longicauda
AGACCCGGACAAGACCGGACAAGACCCGGACAAGACCGGACAAGACCGGACAAGACCGGACAAGACCCGGACAAGACCAGACAAGACCCAGACAAGACCCAGACAAGACCGGACAAGACCGGACAAGACCGGACAAGACCCAGACAAGACCGGACAAGACCCAGACAAGAAGGGACAAGACCCGGACAAGACCGGACAAGACTGGACAAGACCCGGACAAGACCGGACAAGACCGGACAAGACCCAGACAAGACCGGACAAGACCCAGACAAGACCGGACAAGACCGGACAAGACCCAGACAAGACCGGACAAGACCCAGACAAGACCGGACAAGACCGGACAAGACCGGACAAGACCGGACAAGACCCAGACAAGACCCGGTCAAGACCGGACATGACCCAGACAAGACCCAGACAAGATCGGACAAGACCAGACAAGACCCAGACAACACCGGACTAGACCGGACAAGACCCAGACAAGACCGGACAAGACCCAGACAAGACCGGACAAGACCGGACAAGACCCGGTCAAGACCGGACATGACCCAGACAAGACCGGACAAGACCCAGACAAGCCCGGACAAGACCGGACAAGACCCGGACAAGACCGGACAAGACCCAGAAAAGACCGGACAAGACCGGACAAGACCGGACAAGACCCGGACAAGACCGGACAAGACCGGACAAGACCCGGACAAGACCGGACAAGACCCGGTCAAGACCCGACAAGACCCGGTCAAGACCGGACATGACCCAGACAAGACCCAGACAAGATCGGACAAGACCGGACAAGACCCAGACAAGACCGGACAAGACCGGACAAGACCCAGACAAGACCGGACAAGACCCAGACAAGAAGGGACAAGACCCGGACAAGACCGGACAAGACCGGACAAGACCCGGACAAGACCCGGTCAAGACCGGACATGACCCAGACAAGACCCAGACAAGATCGGACAAGACCGGACAAGACCGGACAAGACCCAGACAACACCGGACTAGACCCGGACAAGACCGGACAAGACCGAACAAGACCGGACAAGACCGGACAAGACCCAGACAAGAACAGACAAGACCGGACAAAACCGGACGAGACCCAGACAAGACCGGACAAGACCCAGACAACACCGGACAAGACCGGACAAGACCGGACAAGACCCAGACAAGACCGGACAAGACCGAACAAGACCGGACAAGACCGGACAAGACCGGACAAGACCCAGACAACACCGGACAAGACCGGACAAGACCCAGACAAGACCGGACAAGACCCAGACAAGACCGGACAAGACCCGGACAAGACCGGACAAGACCCGGACAAGACCGGACAAGACCGGACAAGACCCAGACAACACCGGACAAGACCCGGACAAGACCGGACAAGACCGAACAAGACCGGACAAGACCGGACAAGACCCAGACAAGAACAGACAAGACCCGGACAAGACCGGACAAGACCCAGACAAGACCGGACAAGACCCAGACAAGACCGGACAAGACCGGACAAGACCCAGACAAGACCGGACAAGACCGGACAAGACCCAGACAAGACCGGACAAGACCCAGACAACACCGGACAAGACCGGACAAGACCCAGACAAGAACAGACAAGACCGGACAAAACCGGACGAGACCCAGACAAGACCGGACAAGACCGGACAAGACCCAGACAAGACCGGACAAGACCCAGACAAGACCAGACAAGACCCAGACAAGACCGGACAAGACCGGACAAGACCGGACAAGACCCAGACAAGACCGGACAAGACCGAACAAGACCGAACAAGACCGGACAAGACCCAGACAAGACCGGACAAGACCCGGACAAGACCGGACAAGACCCGGTCAAGACCGGACATGACCCAGACAAGACCGGACAAGACCGGACAAGACCGGACAAGACCCAGACAAGACCGGACAAGACCGAACAAGACCGGACAAGACCGGACAAGACCGGACAAGACCCAGACAACACCGGACAAGACCGGACAAGACCCAGACAAGACCGGACAAGACCGGACAAGACCGGACGAGACCCAGACAAGACCGAAAAAGACCGGACAAGACCCAGACAACACCGGACAAGACCGGACAAGACCGGACAAGACCGGACAAGACCCAGACAAGACCGGACAAGACCGGACAAGACCCAGACAACACCGGACAAGACCCGAACAAGACCGAACAAGACCGGACAAGACCGAACAAGACCAGACAAGACCCAGACAAGACCGGACAAGACCCGGACAAGAACGGACAAGACCGGACAAGACCGGACGATACCCAGACAAGACCGGACAAGACCCAGACAAGCCCGGACAAGACCCGGACAAGACCGGACAAGACCGGACAAGACCCAGACAAGACCGGACAAGACCGGACAAGACCCGGACAAGACCCGGACAAGACCGGACAAGACCGGACAAGACCCGGTCAAGACCGGACATGACCCAGACAAGACCCAGACAAGACCGGACAAGAACGGACAAGACCGGACAAGACCGGCAAGACCGGACAAGACCCAGACAAGACCGGACAAGACCGGACAAGACCCAGACAAGACCGGACAAGACCGAACAAGACCGAACAAGACCGGACAAGACCCAGACAAGACCGGACAAGACCCGGACAAGACCCGGTCAAGACCGGACATGACCCAGACAAGACCCAGACAAGATCGGACAAGACCGGACAAGACCGGACAAGACCGGACAAGACCCAGACAACACCGGACAAGACCCAGACAAGACCGGACAAGACCGGACAAGACCCAGACAAGACCGGACAAGACCCAGACAAGACCGGACAAGACCGAACAAGACCGGACAAGACCCAGACAACACCGGACAAGACCGGACAAGACCGGACAAGACCCAGACAAGACCGGACAAGACCGGACAAGACCCAGACAAGACCGGACAAGACCCAGACAAGACCGGACAAGACCGGACAAGACCGGACAAGACCGGATGAGACCCAGACAAGACCGGACAAGACCGGACAAGACCAGACAAGACCCAGACAAGAACGGACAAGACCCGGACAAGACCGAACAAGACCAGGCAAGACCCAGACAAGACCGGACAAGACCCGGACAAGAACGGACAAGACCGGACAAGACCGGACGATACCCAGACAAGACCGGACAAGACCCAGACAAGACCGGACAAGACCGGACAAGACCGGACAAGACCCAGACAAGACCGGACAAGACCCAGACAAGAAGGGACAAGACCCGGACAAGACCGGACAAGACCGGACAAGACCCGGACAAGACCGGACAAGACCGGACAAGACCCAGACAAGACCGGACAAGACCCAGACAAGACCGGACAAGACCCGGACAAGACCGGACAAGACCCGGACAAGACCGGACAAGACCGGACAAGACCCAGACAACACCGGACAAGACCCGGACAAGACCGGACAAGACCGAACAAGACCGGACGATACCCAGACAAGACCGGACAAGACCCAGACAAGCCCGGACAAGACCGGACAAGACCCGGACAAGACCGGACAAGACCCAGAAAAGACCGGACAAGACCGAACAAGACCGGACAAGACCGGACAAGACCCGGACAAGACCGGACAAGACCCGGACAAGACCGGACAAGACCGGACAAGACCGGACAAGACCGGACAAGACCGGACAAGACCCGGACAAGACCGGACAAGACCGGACAAGACCCAGACAAGACCGGACAAGACCGAACAAGACCGGACAAGACCCAGACAAGACCGGACAAGACCGGACAAGACCGGACAAGACCGGACAAGACCGGACAAGACCCAGACTAGACCGGACAAGACCGAACAAGACCGGACAAGACCGGACAAGACCGGACAAGACCCAGACTAGACCGGACAAGACCCAGACAAGAACGGACAAGACCCGGACAAGACCGGACAAGACCGGACAAGACCCAGACTAGACCGGACAAGACCGAACAAGACCGGACAAGACCGGACAAGACCGGACAAGACCGGACAAGACCCAGACAAGACCGGACAAGACCGAACAAGAACGGACAAGACCGGACAAGACCCAGACAAGACCGGACAAGACCGAACAAGACCGGACAAGACCCAGACAACACCGGACAAGACCGGACAAGACCGGACAAGACCCAGACAAGACCGGACAAGACCGGACAAGACCCAGACAAGACCGGACAAGACCCAGACAAGACCGGACAAGACCCAGACAAGACCGGACAAGACCCAGACAAGAAGGGACAAGACCCGGACAAGACCGGACAAGACCGGACAAGACCCAGACAAGACCGGACAAGACCGGACAAGACCAGACAAGACCGGACAAGACCCGGACAAGACCCGGACAAGACCCGGTCAAGACCGGACATGACCCAGACAAGACCCAGACAAGATCGGACAAGACCGGACAAGACCCAGACAACACCGGACTAGACCGGACAAGACCCAGACAAGACCGGACAAGACCCAGACAAGACCGGACAAGACCCAGACAAGACCGGACAAGACCCAGACAAGACCGGACAAGACCCAGACAAGACCGGACAAGACCCGGACAAGACCGGACAAGACCCGGACAAGACCGGACAAGACCGGACAAGACCCAGACAACACCGGACAAGACCCGGACAAGACCGGACAAGACCGAACAAGACCGGACAAGACCGGACAAGACCCAGACAAGAACAGACAAGACCCGGACAAGACCGGACAAGACCCAGACAAGACCGGACAAGACCCAGACAAGACCGGACAAGACCCAGACAAGACCCAGACAAGACCGGACAAGACCCAGACAAGACCGGACAAGACCCAGACAACACCGGACAAGACCCAGACAAGACCAGACAAGACCCAGACAAGACCGGACAAGACCGGACAAGACCGGACAAGACCCAGACAAGACCGGACAAGACCGAACAAGACCGGACAAGACCGGACAAGACCCAGACAAGACCGGACAAGACCCGGACAAGACCCGGTCAAGACCGGACATGACCCAGACAAGACCGGACAAGACCGGACAAGACCGGACAAGACCGGACAAGACCGGACAAGACCCAGACAAGACCGGACAAGACCGGACAAGACCGGACAAGACCCAGACAACACCGGACAAGACCCGAACAAGACCGAACAAGACCGGACAAGACCGAACAAGACCAGACAAGACCCAGACAAGACCGGACAAGACCCGGACAAGAACGGACAAGACCGGACAAGACCGGACAAGACCCAGACAAGACCGGACAAGACCCGGACAAGACCCGGTCAAGACCGGACATGACCCAGACAAGACCCAGACAAGATCGGACAAGACCGGACAAGACCGGACAAGACCGGACAAGACCCAGACAACACCGGACAAGACCCAGACAAGACCGGACAAGACCGGACAAGACCCAGACAAGACCCAGACAAGACCGGACAAGACCGAACAAGACCGGACAAGACCCAGACAACACCGGACAAGACCGGACAAGACCGGACAAGACCCAGACAAGAACGGACAAGACCCGGACAAGACCGAACAAGACCAGGCAAGACCCAGACAAGACCGGACAAGACCCGGACAAGAACGGACAAGACCGGACAAGACCGGACGATACCCAGACAAGACCGGACAAGACCCAGACAAGACCGGACAAGACCGGACAAGACCGGACAAGACCCAGACAAGACCGGACAAGACCCAGACAAGAAGGGACAAGACCCGGACAAGACCGGACAAGACCGGACAAGACCCGGACAAGACCGGACAAGACCGGACAAGACCCAGACAAGACCGGACAAGACCCAGACAAGACCGGACAAGACCCGGACAAGACCGGACAAGACCCGGACAAGACCGGACAAGACCGGACAAGACCCAGACAACACCGGACAAGACCCGGACAAGACCGGACAAGACCGAACAAGACCGGACGATACCCAGACAAGACCGGACAAGACCCAGACAAGCCCGGACAAGACCGGACAAGACCCGGACAAGACCGGACAAGACCCAGAAAAGACCGGACAAGACCGAACAAGACCGGACAAGACCGGACAAGACCCGGACAAGACCGGACAAGACCCGGACAAGACCGGACAAGACCGGACAAGACCGGACAAGACCGGACAAGACCGGACAAGACCCGGACAAGACCGGACAAGACCGGACAAGACCCAGACAAGACCGGACAAGACCGAACAAGACCGGACAAGACCCAGACAAGACCGGACAAGACCGGACAAGACCGGACAAGACCGGACAAGACCGGACAAGACCGGACAAGACCCAGACTAGACCGGACAAGACCGAACAAGACCGGACAAGACCGGACAAGACCGGACAAGACCCAGACTAGACCGGACAAGACCCAGACAAGAACGGACAAGACCCGGACAAGACCGGACAAGACCGGACAAGACCCAGACTAGACCGGACAAGACCGAACAAGACCGGACAAGACCGGACAAGACCGGACAAGACCGGACAAGACCCAGACAAGACCGGACAAGACCGAACAAGAACGGACAAGACCGGACAAGACCCAGACAAGACCGGACAAGACCGAACAAGACCGGACAAGACCCAGACAACACCGGACAAGACCGGACAAGACCGGACAAGACCCAGACAAGACCGGACAAGACCGGACAAGACCCAGACAAGACCGGACAAGACCCAGACAAGACCGGACAAGACCCAGACAAGACCGGACAAGACCCAGACAAGAAGGGACAAGACCCGGACAAGACCGGACAAGACCGGACAAGACCCAGACAAGACCGGACAAGACCGGACAAGACCAGACAAGACCGGACAAGACCGGACAAGACCCGGACAAGACCCGGACAAGACCGGACAAGACCGGACAAGACCCGGTCAAGACCGGACATGACCCAGACAAGACCCAGACAAGACCGGACAAGACCGGACAAGACCCGGACAAGACCGGACAAGACCGGACAAGACCCAGACAACACCGGACAAGACCCGGACAAGACCGGACAAGACCGAACAAGACCGGACGATACCCAGACAAGACCGGACAAGACCCAGACAAGCCCGGACAAGACCGGACAAGACCCGGACAAGACCGGACAAGACCCAGAAAAGACCGGACAAGACCGAACAAGACCGGACAAGACCGGACAAGACCCGGACAAGACCGGACAAGACCCGGACAAGACCGGACAAGACCGGACAAGACCGGACAAGACCGGACAAGACCGGACAAGACCCGGACAAGACCGGACAAGACCGGACAAGACCCAGACAAGACCGGACAAGACCGAACAAGACCGGACAAGACCCAGACAAGACCGGACAAGACCGGACAAGACCGGACAAGACCGGACAAGACCGGACAAGACCCAGACTAGACCGGACAAGACCGAACAAGACCGGACAAGACCGGACAAGACCCAGACTAGACCGGACAAGACCCAGACAAGAACGGACAAGACCCGGACAAGACCGGACAAGACCGGACAAGACCCAGACTAGACCGGACAAGACCGAACAAGACCGGACAAGACCGGACAAGACCGGACAAGACAAGACCCAGACAAGACCGGACAAGACCGAACAAGAACGGACAAGACCGGACAAGACCCAGACAAGACCGGACAAGACCGAACAAGACCGGACAAGACCCAGACAACACCGGACAAGACCGGACAAGACCGGACAAGACCCAGACAAGACCGGACAAGACCGGACAAGACCCAGACAAGACCGGACAAGACCCAGACAAGACCGGACAAGACCCAGACAAGACCGGACAAGACCCAGACAAGAAGGGACAAGACCCGGACAAGACCGGACAAGACCGGACAAGACCCAGACAAGACCGGACAAGACCGGACAAGACCAGACAAGACCGGACAAGACCCGGACAAGACCCGGACAAGACCCGGTCAAGACCGGACATGACCCAGACAAGACCCAGACAAGATCGGACAAGACCGGACAAGACCCAGACAACACCGGACTAGACCGGACAAGACCCAGACAAGACCGGACAAGACCCAGACAAGACCGGACAAGACCCAGACAAGACCGGACAAGACCCAGACAACACCGGACAAGACCCGGACAAGACCGGACAAGACCGAACAAGACCGGACAAGACCGGACAAGACCCAGACAAGAACAGACAAGACCCGGACAAGACCGGACAAGACCCAGACAAGACCGGACAAGACCCAGACAAGACCGGACAAGACCCAGACAAGACCCAGACAAGACCGGACAAGACCGGACAAGACCCAGACAAGACCGGACAAGACCCAGACAACACCGGACAAGACCCAGACAAGACCAGACAAGACCCAGACAAGACCGGACAAGACCGGACAAGACCGGACAAGACCCAGACAAGACCGGACAAGACCGAACAAGACCGGACAAGACCGGACAAGACCCAGACAAGACCGGACAAGACCCGGACAAGACCCGGTCAAGACCGGACATGACCCAGACAAGACCGGACAAGACCGGACAAGACCGGACAAGACCGGACAAGACCGGACAAGACCCAGACAAGACCGGACAAGACCGGACAAGACCGGACAAGACCCAGACAACACCGGACAAGACCCGAACAAGACCGAACAAGACCGGACAAGACCGAACAAGACCAGACAAGACCCAGACAAGACCGGACAAGACCCGGACAAGAACGGACAAGACCGGACAAGACCGGACGATACCCAGACAAGACCGGACAAGACCCAGACAAGCCCGGACAAGACCCGGACAAGACCGGACAAGACCGGACAAGACCCAGACAAGACCGGACAAGACCGGACAAGACCGGACAAGACCCGGACAAGACCCGGACAAGACCGGACAAGACCGGACAAGACCCGGTCAAGACCGGACATGACCCAGACAAGACCCAGACAAGACCGGACAAGAACGGACAAGACCGGACAAGACCGGACAAGACCGGACAAGACCCAGACAAGACCGGACAAGACCGGACAAGACCCAGACAAGACCGGACAAGACCGAACAAGACCGGACAAGACCCAGACAAGACCGGACAAGACCCGGACAAGACCCGGTCAAGACCGGACATGACCCAGACAAGACCCAGACAAGATCGGACAAGACCGGACAAGACCGGACAAGACCGGACAAGACCCAGACAACACCGGACAAGACCCAGACAAGACCGGACAAGACCGGACAAGACCCAGACAAGACCCAGACAAGACCGGACAAGACCGAACAAGACCGGACAAGACCCAGACAACACCGGACAAGACCGGACAAGACCGGACAAGACCCAGACAAGACCGGACAAGACCGGACAAGACCCAGACAAGACCGGACAAGACCCAGACAAGACCGGACAAGACCGGACAAGACCGGACAAGACCGGATGAGACCCAGACAAGACCGGACAAGACCGGACAAGACCAGACAAGACCCAGACAAGAACGGACAAGACCCGGACAAGACCGAACAAGACCAGGCAAGACCCAGACAAGACCGGACAAGACCCGGACAAGAACGGACAAGACCGGACAAGACCGGACGATACCCAGACAAGACCGGACAAGACCCAGACAAGACCGGACAAGACCGAACAAGACCCGGACAAGACCGGACAAGACCCGGACAAGACCCGGACAAGACCCGGTCAAGACAGGACATGACCCAGACAAGACCCAGACAAGACCGGACAAGACCGGACAAGACCCAGACAAGACCGGACAAGACCCAGACAAGAAGGGACAAGACCCGGACAAGACCGGACAAGACCGGACAAGACCCGGACAAGACCGGACAAGACCGGACAAGACCCAGACAAGACCGGACAAGACCCAGACAAGACCGGACAAGACCCGGACAAGACCGGACAAGACCCGGACAAGACCGGACAAGACCGGACAAGACCCAGACAACACCGGACAAGACCCGGACAAGAACGGACAAGACCGAACAAGACCGGACGATACCCAGACAAGACCGGACAAGACCCAGACAAGCCCGGACAAGACCGGACAAGACCTGGACAAGACCGGACAAGACCCAGAAAAGACCGGACAAGACCGAACAAGACCCAGAAAAGACCGGACAAGACCGAACAAGACCGGACAAGACCGGACAAGACCCGGACAAGACCGGACAAGACCCGGACAAGACCGGACAAGACCCAGACTAGACCGGACAAGACCGAACAAGACCGGACAAGACCGGACAAGACCGGACAAGACCCAGACTAGACCGGACAAGACCCAGACAAGAACGGACAAGACCCGGACAAGACCGGACAAGACCGGACAAGACCCAGACTAGACCGGACAAGACCGAACAAGACCGGACAAGACCGGACAAGACCGGACAAGACCCAGACAAGACCGGACAAGACCGAACAAGAACGGACAAGACCGGACAAGACCCAGACAAGACCGGACAAGACCCGGACAAGACCCGGTCAAGACCGGACATGACCCAGACAAGACCGGACAAGACCGGACAAGACCCAGACAAGACCGGACAAGACCGAACAAGACCGGACAAGACCCAGACAACACCGGACAAGACCGGACAAGACCGGACAAGACCCAGACAAGACCGGACAAGACCGGACAAGACCCAGACAAGACCGGACAAGACCCAGACAAGACCGGACAAGACCCAGACAAGACCGGACAAGACCCAGACAAGAAGGGACAAGACCCGGACAAGACCGGACAAGACCGGACAAGACCCAGACAAGACCGGACAAGACCCAGACAAGACCGGACAAGACCCGGACAAGACCGGACAAGACCCGGTCAAGACCGGACATGACCCAGACAAGACCGGACAAGACCGGACAAGACCGGACAAGACCGGACAAGACCCAGACAAGACCGGACAAGACCGAACAAGACCGGACAAGACCGGACAAGACCGGACAAGACCCAGACAACACCGGACAAGACCGGACAAGACCCAGACAAGACCGGACAAGACCGGACAAGACCGGACGAGACCCAGACAAGACCGAAAAAGACCGGACAAGACCCAGGCAACACCGGACAAGACCGGACAAGACCGGACGATACCCAGACAAGACCGGACAAGACCCAGACAAGCCCGGACAAGACCCGGACAAGACCGGACAAGACCGGACAAGACCCAGACAAGACCGGACAAGACCGGACAAGACCGGACAAGACCCGGACAAGACCCGGACAAGACCGGACAAGACCGGACAAGACCCGGTCAAGACCGGACATGACCCAGACAAGACCCAGACAAGACCGGACAAGAACGGACAAGACCGGACAAGACCGGACAAGACCGGACAAGACCCAGACAAGACCGGACAAGACCGGACAAGACCCAGACAAGACCGGACAAGACCGAACAAGACCGGACAAGACCCAGACAAGACCGGACAAGACCCGGACAAGACCCGGTCAAGACCGGACATGACCCAGACAAGACCCAGACAAGATCGGACAAGACCGGACAAGACCGGACAAGACCGGACAAGACCGGACAAGACCCAGACAAGACCGGACAAGACCGAACAAGACCGGACAAGACCCAGACAACACCGGACAAGACCGGACAAGACCGGACAAGACCCAGACAAGACCGGACAAGACCGGACAAGACCCAGACAAGACCGGACAAGACCCAGACAAGACCGGACAAGACCGGACGAGACCCAGACAAGACCGAAAAAGACCGGACAAGACCGGACAAGACCGGACAAGACCCAGACAACACCGGACAAGACCGGACAAGACCGGACAAGACCGGATGAGACCCAGACAAGACCGGACAAGACCGGACAAGACCCAGACAACACCGGACAAGACCCGAACAAGACCGAACAAGACCAGGCAAGACCCAGACAAGACCGGACAAGACCCGGACAAGAACGGACAAGACCGGACAAGACCGGACAAGACCGGACGATACCCAGACAAGACCGGACAAGACCCAGACAAGACCGGACAAGACCGAACAAGACCGGACAAGACCGGACAAGACCCGGACAAGACCGGACAAGACCCGGACAAGACCCGGACAAGACCCGGTCAAGACCGGACATGACCCAGACAAGACCCAGACAAGACCGGACAAGACCGGACAAGACCGGACAAGACCCAGACAAGACCGGACAAGACCCAGACAAGAAGGGACAAGACCCGGACAAGACCGGACAAGACCGGACAAGACCCGGACAAGACCGGACAAGACCGGACAAGACCCAGACAAGACCGGACAAGACCCAGACAAGACCGGACAAGACCCGGACAAGACCGGACAAGACCGGACAAGACCGGACAAGACCCAGACAACACCGGACAAGACCCGGACAAGACCGGACAAGACCGAACAAGACCGGACGATACCCAGACAAGACCGGACAAGACCCAGACAAGCCCGGACAAGACCGGACAAGACCCGGACAAGACCGGACAAGACCCAGAAAAGACCGGACAAGACCGAACAAGACCGGACAAGACCGGACAAGACCCGGACAAGACCGGACAAGACCCGGACAAGACCGGACAAGACCGGACAAGACCGGACAAGACCCGGACAAGACCGGACAAGACCGGACAAGACCCAGACAAGACCGGACAAGACCGAACAAGACCGGACAAGACCCAGACAAGACCGGACAAGACCGGACAAGACCGGACAAGACCGGACAAGACCGGACAAGACCCAGACTAGACCGGACAAGACCGAACAAGACCGGACAAGACCGGACAAGACCGGACAAGACCCAGACTAGACCGGACAAGACCCAGACAAGAACGGACAAGACCCGGACAAGACCGGACAAGACCGGACAAGACCCAGACTAGACCGGACAAGACCGAACAAGACCGGACAAGACCGGACAAGACCGGACAAGACCCAGACAAGACCGGACAAGACCGAACAAGAACGGACAAGACCGGACAAGACCCAGACAAGACCCGGACAAGACCCGGTCAAGACCGGACATGACCCAGACAAGACCGGACAAGACCGGACAAGACCCAGACAAGACCGGACAAGACCGAACAAGACCGGACAAGACCCAGACAACACCGGACAAGACCGGACAAGACCGGACAAGACCCAGACAAGACCGGACAAGACCGGACAAGACCCAGACAAGACCGGACAAGACCCAGACAAGACCGGACAAGACCCAGACAAGACCGGACAAGACCCAGACAAGAAGGGACAAGACCCGGACAAGACCGGACAAGACCCAGACAAGACCGGACAAGACCGGACAAGACCAGACAAGACCGGACAAGACCCGGACAAGACCCGGACAAGACCGGACATGACCCAGACAAGACCCAGACAAGATCGGACAAGACCGGACAAGACCCAGACAACACCGGACTAGACCGGACAAGACCCAGACAAGACCGGACAAGACCCAGACAAGACCGGACAAGACCGGACAAGACCCGGTCAAGACCGGACATGACCCAGACAAGACCCAGACAAGACCCAGACAAGACCGGACAAGACCGGACAAGACCGAACAAGACCGGACAAGACCGGACAAGACCGGACAAGACCCAGACAACACCGGACAAGACCGGACAAGACCCAGACAAGACCGGACAAGACCCAGACAAGACCGGACAAGACCCGGACAAGACCGGACAAGACCCGGACAAGACCGGACAAGACCGGACAAGACCCAGACAACACCGGACAAGACCCGGACAAGACCGGACAAGACCGAACAAGACCGGACGATACCCAGACAAGACCGGACAAGACCCAGACAAGCCCGGACAAGACCGGACAAGACCCGGACAAGACCGGACAAGACCCAGAAAAGACCGGACAAGACCGAACAAGACCGGACAAGACCGGACAAGACCCGGACAAGACCGGACAAGACCCGGACAAGACCGGACAAGACCGGACAAGACCGGACAAGACCCGGACAAGACCGGACAAGACCGAACAAGACCGGACAAGACCCAGACAAGACCGGACAAGACCCGGACAAGACCCGGACAAGACCCGGTCAAGACCGGACATGACCCAGACAAGACCCAGACAAGATCGGACAAGACCGGACAAGACCGGACAAGACCCAGACAACACCGGACTAGACCCGGACAAGACCGGACAAGACCGAACAAGACCGGACAAGACCGGACAAGACCGGACAAGACCGAACAAGACCGGACAAGACCGGACAAGACCGGACAAGACCCAGACAACACCGGACAAGACCCGGACAAGACCGGACAAGACCGAACAAGACCGGACAAGACCGGACAAGACCCAGACAAGAACAGACAAGACCGGACAAAACCGGACGAGACCCAGACAAGACCGGACAAGACCCAGACAAGACCGGACAAGACCCAGACAAGACCGGACAAGACCCAGACAAGACCGGACAAGACCCGGACAAGACCGGACAAGACCGGACAAGACCCGGTCAAGACCGGACATGACCCAGACAAGACCCAGACAAGATCGGACAAGACCGGACAAGACCGGACAAGACCGGACAAGACCCAGACTAGACCGGACAAGACCCAGACTAGACCGGACAAGACCCAGACAAGAACGGACAAGACCCGGACAAGACCGGACAAGACCGGTCAAGACCGGACAAGACCCAGACAAGACCGGACAAGACCGGACAAGACCCAGACAAGACCGGACAAGACCGGACAAGACCCAGACAAGACCGGACAAGACCGGACAAGACCCAGACAAGACCGGACAAGACCCAGACAAGACCGGACAAGACCCGGACAAGACCGGACATGACCCAGACAAGACCCAGACAAGATCGGACAAGACCGGACAAGACCGGACAAGACCCAGACTAGACCGGACAAGACCGAACAAGACCGGACAAGACCGGACAAGACCGAACAAGACCGGACAAGACCCAGACAACACCGGACAAGACCGGACAAGACCGGACAAGACCGGACAAGACCCGGACAAGACCCGGACAAGAACGGACAAGACCCGGACAAGAACGGACAAGACCCGGACAAGACCGGACAAGACCCAGACAACACCGGACAAGACCCGGACAAGACCGGACAAGACCGAACAAGACCGGACAAGACCGGACAAGACCCAGACAAGAACAGACAAGACCCGGACAAGACCGGACAAGACCCAGACAAGACCGGACAAGACCCAGACAAGACCGGACAAGACCGGACAAGACCGGACAAGACCCAGACAAGACCGGACAAGACCGAACAAGACCGGACAAGACCGGACAAGACCCAGACAAGACCGGACAAGACCCGGACAAGACCGGACAAGACCCGGTCAAGACCGGACATGACCCAGACAAGACCGGACAAGACCGGACAAGACCCAGACAAGACCGGACAAGACCGAACAAGACCGGACAAGACCGGACAAGACCCAGACAACACCGGACAAGACCGGACGAGACCCAGACAAGACCGAAAAAGACCGGACAAGACCCAGACAACACCGGACAAGACCGGACAAGACCGGACAAGACCCGGACAAGACCCGGACAAGAACGGACAAGACCCGGAAAAGAACGGACAAGACCCAGACAAGACCCAGACAAGACCGGACAAGACCGGACAAGACCGGACAAGACCCGGACAAGACCGGACAAGACCGGACAAGACCCAGACAACACCGGACAAGACCGGACAAGACCGGACAAGACCCGGTCAAGACCGGACATGACCCAGACAAGACCCAGACAAGACCGGACAAGAACGGACAAGACCGGACAAGACCGGACAAGACCGGACAAGACCCAGACAAGACCGGACAAGACCGGACAAGACCGGACAAGACCGGACAAGACCCAGACAACACCGGACTAGACCGGACAAGACCCAGAAAAGACCGGACAAGACCTAGACAAGACCGGACAAGACCGGACAAGACCCGGTCAAGACCGGACATGACCCAGACAAGACCCAGACAAGATCGGACAAGACCGGACAAGACCGGACAAGACCCAGACAAGACCGGACAAGACCGGACAAGACCCAGACAAGAACGGACAAGACCCGGACAAGACCGGACAAGACCGGACAAGACCCAGACAAGACCGGACAAGACCGGACAAGACCCAGACAAGACCGGACAAGACCCAGACAACACCGGACAAGACCCAGACAAGAACAGACAAGACCGGACAAAACCGGACAAGACCCGGTCAAGACCGGACATGACCCAGACAAGACCCAGACAAGACCCAGACAAGACCGGACAAGACCGGACAAGACCGGACAAGACCCAGACAAGACCGGACAAGACCGAACAAGACCGGACAAGACCGGACAAGACCCAGACAACACCGGACAAGACCGGACAAGACCCAGACAAGACCGGACAAGACCCAGACAAGACCAGACAAGACCGGACAAGACCCGGACAAGACCGGACAAGACCCGGACAAGACCGGACAAGACCGGACAAGACCCAGACAACACCGGACAAGACCCGGACAAGACCGGACAAGACCAAACAAGACCGGACAAGACCGGACAAGACCCAGACAAGAACAGACAAGACCCGGACAAGACCGGACAAGACCCAGACAAGACCGGACAAGACCCAGACAAGACCGGACAAGACCGGACAAGACCCAGACAAGACCGGACAAGACCGGACAAGACCCAGACAAGACCGGACAAGACCCAGACAACACCGGACAAGACCGGACAAGACCCAGACAAGAACAGACAAGACCGGACAAAACCGGACGAGACCCAGACAAGACCGGACAAGACCCAGACAAGACCGGACAAGACCCAGACAAGACCGGACAAGACCCAGACAAGACCGGACAAGACCGGACAAGACCCAGACAAGACCGGACAAGACCGAACAAGACCGGACAAGACCGGACAAGACCCAGACAAGACCGGACAAGACCCGGACAAGACCCGGACAAGACCGGACAAGACCCGGTCAAGACCGGACATGACCCAGACAAGACCGGACAAGACCCGGACAAGACCCAGACAAGACCGGACAAGACCGAACAAGACCGGACAAGACCGGACAAGACCCAGACAACACCGGACAAGACCGGACAAGACCCAGACAAGACCGGACAAGACCGGACAAGACCGGACGAGACCCAGACAAGACCGAAAAAGACCGGACAAGACCCAGACAACACCGGACAAGACCGGACAAGACCGGACAAGACCCGGACAAGACCCGGACAAGAACGGACAAGACCCGGAAAAGAACGGACAAGACCGGACAAGACCGGACAAGACCCAGACAAGACCGGACAAGACCGGACAAGACCGGACAAGACCCAGACAAGACCGGACAAGACCCGAACAAGACCGAACAAGACCGGACAAGACCGAACAAGACCAGACAAGACCGGACAAGACCCGGACAAGAACGGACAAGAACGGACAAGACCGGACGATACCCAGACAAGCCCGGACAAGACCCGGACAAGACCGGACAAGACCGGACAAGACCCAGACAAGACCGGACAAGACCGAACAAGACCGAACAAGACCGGACAAGACCCAGACAAGACCCGGACAAGACCCGGACAAGACCGGACATGACCCAGACAAGACCCAGACAAGATCGGACAAGAACGGACAAGACCCAGACAAGACCGGACAAGACCGGACAAGACCGGACAAGACCCAGACAAGACCGGACAAGACCGGACAAGACCGGACAAGACCCGGACAAGACCCGGACAAGACCGGACAAGACCGGACAAGACCGGACAAGACCCGGTCAAGACCGGACATGACCCAGACAAGACCCAGACAAGACCGGACAAGAACGGACAAGACCGGACAAGACCGGACAAGACCGGACAAGACCCAGACAACACCGGACTAGACCGAACAAGACCGGACAAGACCGGACAAGACCGGACAAGACCCAGACAACACCGGACAAGACCGGACAAGACCCAGACAAGACCCAGACAAGACCGGACAAGACCCGGACAAGACCGGACAAGACCCGGACAAGACCCAGACAACACCGGACAAGACCGAACAAGACCGGACAAGACCGGACAAGACCCAGACAAGACCGGACAAGACCCAGACAAGACCGGACAAGACCGGACAAGACCGGACAAGACCCAGACAAGACCGGACAAGACCGGACAAGACCCAGACAAGACCGGACAAGACCCAGACAAGACCGGACAAGACCGGACAAGACCGGACAAGACCCAGACAAGACCAGACAAGACCCAGACAAGACCGGACAAGACCCAGACAAGACCGGACCACCTGAGGGTTCTGCAAGAACAGAGCCGACCCCATAAGGGCATCAGGAAGCAGTGCAAGATATTGATAACAAGGCCCAGACTCTGCACCACCTGAGGGTTCTGCAAGAACAGAGCCGACCCCATAAGGGTATCAGGAGGCAGGGTGAGATAATGACACAATTTGTAAAACCGGCAAATCCCACCCAGGAAACATTGCAAAAATTGGCCTCTAATGCTGGAACGTGGGTAAAGCCAAACAAACACGACACATTTTAAATGAACATTACCAAAACAGCCTGTGATATGCCCATGACAAAGGAAAGGCCAAACCTCACCAGAAAAGAGAGGGAGACCATGGCAGAGCTGAGGGATAAAAATGAGATTGTGATAAAACCAGCAGACAAGGGGAGCAGTAGGGATACAAATTAATGTCAATATGGGGCCTGCTCCCACTGGGTAATAGACAAAAACATAGAACAGGGTGACAGGAGAGACCGGACAGCACAGAGGATAACCTGTGAGCAAAATAATGGGGTGTATGCAGTTTAATGCAAGGAGTGTAACTTACTGTACATAGGCGAAACAGGTAACAGCCTCAGAGTCAGCCTGACAGGACACCTCAGCAACACATAAAGTCCATACCCAGTAGTTGACACTCCCAGCAGCACGGGACCCAGTCCCTAGAGATCATGGGCCTAGAGATGTAGAGTGCCTTCGAGATGGATTCTTAGAACAGCTTGTACTGGAGCCTACCAGGGAGAAGGCAATTCTGGATTTAGTGTTGTGTAATGATCCTGATCTGGTAAGGGGACTAGAGGTAAAAGAGCCATTAGGAGGCAGTGATCACAACATGATAAGTTTTACTCTGCAAATGGAAAGGCAGAAGGGAAAATCGGAAGTGTCGGTATTGCAGTATAGCAAAGGGGATTACAGAGGCATGAGGCGGGAGCTGGCCAAAATTGATTGGAAGGAGGCCCTAGCAGGGAAGACGGTAGAACAGCAATGGCAGGTATTCCTGGGAATAATGCAGAGGTTGCAGGATCAATTTATTCCAAAGAGGTGGAAAGACTCTAAGGGGAGTAAGAGACACCTGTGGCTGACAAGGGAAGTCAGGGACAGCATAAAAATTAAGGAGAGGAAGTATAACATAGCAAAGAAGAGTGGGAAGACAGAGGATTGGGACTCTTTTAAAGAGCAACAAAAGTTAACTAAAAAGGCAATACGAGGAGAAAAGATGAGGTACGAGGGTAAACTAGCCAATAATATAAAGGAGGATAGCAAAAGTTTTTTTAGGTACGTGAAGAGGAAAAAAATAGTCAAGGCAAATGTGGGTCCCTTGAAGACAGAAGCAGGGGAATTTATTATGGGGAACAAAGAAATGGCAGACGAGTTAAACCGTTACTTTGGATCTGTCTTCACTGAGGAAGATACACACAATCTCCCAAATGTTCTAGGGGCTGGAGAACCTAGGGTGATGGAGGAACTGAAGGAAATCCACATTAGGCAGGAAATGGTTTTGGGTAGACTGATGGGACTGAAGGCTGATAAATCCCCAGGGCCTGATGGTCTGCATCCCAGAGTACTTAAGGAGGTGGCTCTAGAAATAGTGGAAGCATTGGAGATCATTTTTCAATGTTCTATAGATTCAGGATCAGTTCCTGTGGATTGGAGAATAGCAAATGTTATCCCACTTTTTAAGAAAGGAGGGAGAGAGAAAACGGGTAATTATAGACCAGTTAGTCTGACATCAGTGGTGGGGAAAATGCTGGAGTCAATTATAAAAGACGAAATTGCTGAGCATTTGGATAGCAGTAACGGGATCGTTCCGAGTCAGCATGGATTTACGAAGGGGAAATCATGCTTGACAAATCTACTGGAATTTTTTGAGGATGTAACTAGGAAAATTGACAAGGGAGAGTCAGTGGATGTGGTGTACCTCGACTTTCAGAAAGCCTTCGACAAGGTCCCACATAGGAGATTAGTGGGCAAAATTAGGGCACATGGTATTGGGGGTAGGGTACTGACATGGATAGAAAATTGGTTGACAGACAGAAAGCAAAGAGTGGGGATAAATGGGTCCCTTTCGGAATGGCAGGCAGTGACCAGTGGGGTACCGCAAGGTTCGGTGCTGGGACCCCAGCTATTTACGATATACATTAATGACTTAGACGAAGGGATTAAAAGTACCATTAGCAAATTTGCAGATGATACTAAGTTGGGGGGTAGTGTGAATTGTGAGGAAGATGCAATAAGGCTGCAGGGTGACCTGGACAGGTTGTGTGAGTGGGCGGATACATGGCAGATGCAGTTTAATGTAGATAAGTGTGAGGTTATTCACTTTGGAAGTAAGAATAGAAAGGCAGATTATTATCTGAATGGTGTCAAGTTAGGAGGAGGGGGAGTTCAACGAGATCTGGGTGTCCTAGTGCATCAGTCAATGAAAGGAAGCATGCAGGTTCAGCAGGCAGTGAAGAAAGCCAATGGAATGTTGGCCTTCGTAACAAGAGGAGTTGAGTATAGGAGCAAAGAGGTCCTTCTACAGTTGTACCGGGCCCTGGTGAGACCGCACCTGGAGTACTGTGTGCAGTTTTGGTCTCCAAATTTGAGGAAGGATATTCTTGCTATGGAGGGCGTGCAGCGTAGGTTCACTAGATTAATTCCCGGAATGGCGGGACTGTCGTATGTTGAAAGGCTGGAGCGATTGGGCTTGTATACACTGGAATTTAGAAGGATGAGGGGGGATCTTATTGAAACATATAAGATAATTAGGGGATTGGACACATTAGAGGCGGATAACATGTTCCCAATGTTGGGGGAGTCCAGAACAAGGGGCCACAGTTTGAGAATAAGGGGTAGGCCATTTAGAACGGAGATGAGGAAGAACTTTTTCAGTCAGAGGGTGGTGAAGGTGTGGAATTCTCTGCCTCAGAAGGCAGTGGAGGCCAGTTCGTTGGATGCTTTCAAGAGAGAGCTGGATAGAGCTCTTAAGGATAGCGGAGTGAGGGGGTATGGGGAGAAGGCAGGAACGGGGTACTGATTGATAGTGATCAGCCATGATCGCATTGAATGGCGGTGCTGGCTCGAAGGGCTGAATGGCCTACTCCTGCACCTATTGTCTATTGTCTATTGTCTATAAACAAACATAAATTGGTCAACCGGGTGTCGGAAGAGGGCAGAGGGGATATGGATTGAAGCGTTAGACGCGAGAGGCCAAGGGCCTCAACCAAGCATAAACTCAAACTTAGGGTGGACCCTGACTGACTCCTAAATATCTACAGAAGGGCAAGTGCAAAGGTCAACAGATTTGTAAGAGGGTGATGAGACCGTGGGCCAGAGCAAAGTGGCAGTACATGGTGAAAAGGAATCTCCAGGCAGAGATCATTGAGCACCAGAGGGCATTTTGTCCCACTGTCCGATAAATCACAACCTAACCCTAACCCTAAACCTAGCTCCCCCAGAAAAGACGGACTATTGAAGGGAGCCTTACACACTCACAACACGATGCCCACTCCCACCTCAGCCAGAACCCCCCCCCCTACCACACAATGGCCATTAGCTCCACACAGACCAGGTACGGGTTTGCAAAGCTCACTCACAACAATGATTGCAGAACATGATAATAGACAGGAGGCCAGAGGAATGCAGAAAACATTAACAGCAGATCAAAAAGCAGGAGGCCAGGAACACAGCCAAAGAACACAAAGAAGTGGACCGACGAGTTGAGACAAAGAATAGGGATGACATCAGCAGTCCCAACCAAAGTGACCGGTCCCAAAGACAGCACATTGGAGGAATAAGCCCAGAAATGGAGGCACTTTCAACCCACCCTTTATAAACCCCACACCGACCAGAAGTAGATCTCTTTCCCTGATAGACAATAGGTGCAGGAGTAGGCCATTCAGCCCTTCGAGCCAGCACCGCCATTCAATTCGATCATGCCTGATCACTCTCAATCAGTACCTCGTTCCTGCCTTCTCCCCATACCCCCTCACTCCACTATCCTTAAGATGAAGCTACAGTGATAGCGAAACTGGAAAAGTCGTTGCCCAGTCGGGAAGAGTTCGGCAAGCGGTCCCCGCAAGCTGGAAATAAAACCAAAGACTTGGATCGCCCGACCCCCGACAAATGGATGACCGCCCGGACGGACGCAGCCCGGAGTGCGAAATTGAAAACCGAGGCACGAAATTTAAAACCGAGGCATAAAATTTAATACCGAGCCGCGAAATTGAAAACAGAGGCGTGAAATTGAAAACCGAAGCTTGAAATTTAAAAATAGGCTCGAAATTTTAAACCGAGCCGCGGAATTGAAAACCGAGCAACGAAATTTAAAACCGAGGCGCAAAATTGAAAACAGAGGCGCGAAATTGAAAACCGATGCTTGAAATTTAAAACCGAGACACAAAATTGAAAACAGACAAGAAATTTAGAACCGAGAAAAAACATTTAAAACCTAGACGCGACATTTGAAGACAGGAAATTTAAAACGGAGACGCTACATTCAAAACCGAGACCCGAAATTTAAAACTGAGACGTGACATTTCGAGCCGCCAAATTGAAAACCGAGGCGCAAAATTGAAAACCGAGGCGCAAAATTGTAAACCCGAGGCGCAAAATTGTAAAACCGAGGCGCGAAATTGTAAAACCGAAGCTTGAAATTTAAAAATGAGGCTCGAAATTTTAAACCGAGCCGCGAAATTGAAAACCAAGCAACGAAATTTAAAACCGAGCCGCAAAATTGAAAAACGAGGCACAAAATTGAAAACCGAGGCGCGAAATTGAAAACCGAGGCACGAAATTTAAAACCGAGGCGTGAAATTTAATACCGAGCCACAAAATTTAAAACCAAGGCACGAAATTGAAAACCGAACCGAAATTGAAAACAGAGGCGTGAAATTGAAAACTGAGGCGTGAAATTGAAAACCCAGCCGCGAAATTGAAAACCGAGTCATGAAATTGAAAACCGAGCCGCTACATTTAAAACCGAGACCTGAAATTTGAAACCGAGACCTGAAATTTAAAACCGAGGCGCAAAATTTAAAACCGAGAAGTGAAATTTTTTAAAACGAGACGCGACATTTGGAGACACAAAATTTAAAACCAAGCCACAAAATTTAAAACTGAGGCACGAAATTTAAAACAGACCCGAAATTGAAAACAGACGTGAAATTGAAAACCGAGACATGCAATTGAAAACCGAGGTGCGAAATTTAAAACCAAGGCGCAAAATTTAATACCGAGGCACGAAATTGAAAACCGAGACCCGAAATTGAAAACCGTTACCCGAAATTGAAAACCGAGACCTGAAACTGAAAACAGGGACGTGAAATTGAAAACCGAGACGTGAAATTGAAAACGAAGGCTCGAAATTGAAAACCGAGACACGAAATTTAAAACCGAGGTGCGGCATTTGGAGCCGCTAAATTGAAAACCGAGGCGCGAAATTGTAAAACCGAGGCGCGAAATTGTAAAACCGAAGCTTGAAATTTAAAACTGAGGCTCGAAATTTAAAACCGAGCTGCGTAATTGAAAACCGAGCCCCGAAATTGAAAACCGAGACGCTACATTTAAAACCGAGGCTCGAAATTGAAAACAAAGCCGCGAAATTTAAAACCGAGGCGCGAAATTGAAAACCGAGGCGCGAAATTCAAAACAGACGTGAAATTTAAAACCGAGGCACAAAATTTAAAACCGAGACACAAAATTGAAAACCGAGACGCAGAATTCAAAACCGAGACACAGAATTCAAAACCAACACCTGAAATTTAAAACAGAGACTCAAAATTTAAAACAGAGACCAGAAATTTAAGACCGAGGAACATTTAAAACAGAGAGACAATTTAAACCGAGAAACATTTAAAACTGAGACGCGACATTTGGAGACAGGAAATTTAAAACTGAGAAACATTTAGAACCGAGCCACGAAATGTAAAACTGAGACACGATATTTAAAAACGAGTCACGATATATAAAAACGAGCCACGATATTTAAAAACGAACCGCGAAATTTAAAACCGAGCCACAGATTTTAAAACCGAGGCACTACATTTAAAACCGAGACGCAAAATTTAAAACCGAGACACGAAATTTATAACAGAGAAACATTTAAAACCGAGACACGACAATTGGAGATACGAAATTTAACACCGAGACGCGACATTTGGAGACAGGAAATTTAAAATCGAGACACAAAATTTAAAAGAGACTGTCTAACACTAGCAGTTATTTCTACAGTACTTGGAAGGTCAGCATTAATAACGTAGGGAGACTTAGCCACAATATTAAACTCTACATTGCCCGTAACAGAGGCCAACTATAATTGCTTTGACCAGGGAACATGGCTCTGTCTAAAGACAAAGTGCTGGAGGCATTCAGCGGTTCAGGCACAACCTGCCTGACCGCAAGTGGAATGGACAGATGACACCTCAGATCAGGAACTTCCCGCAGACTGATGAAAGAGAGTGAAAAGAGGCAGAGGCACGCAGGACAAAGCCAGCAAGTAAATGGGTGGATAGGTGTGAGGGGTGATGAACATATGGATGGAGTCAGTGCCAAAGGCTCAAGTTGAAAGAGACAAAATGCCAATTAAGGAGAGCACTGAGCGTACATCGGAAAGGAAAGGACCTGGGTTAGTAAGGTTAATGTGGTAATGAGGTGGTGGAGAATGTGCACACCAGGGTGGGGAGTGAAGGGGAAGAGGGGCTTTCCCTCGTCAGTACGCTCATCTACCATCTCCTTGTCCATATTTCCCCTTTACCTTCCCACCCCACCTCCCTCTGGCTTTACATTTCACAGCTCTTGTCCTTGTCCGACATGTTTTATCACTTTCACCTTCAGCCTTTGTCACTTACTCCACCCATCTGCCCATCACCCACTCACCTGTATCCACCCATCACCTGTCAGGCAGTGCCCCACCCCCACCTCATTTCCAGCTTTCTCCCGTATTCCAGTCTGAAGGTTCCTGACCCGATAAGTCATCTGTCCATTTCTTCAGAGGTTTCCGAACCCCTCAAGTTCATCCAGCACTTACTTACCTATCTACTTATTAACTTGAATCATGAGTTATTTACTCACGATTCAGGCATGGGTTGGCATGGTGGCGCAGCTGTGGAGTTGCTGCCTTCCATCATAATCATACTTTATTAGCCAAGTATGTTTTGCAACTTACGAGGCATATCATTTGTCTTAGTCATACCAATAAAATGCAACAGAACATACAAAATGCATTTTAACATGAACATCCACCCAGTGACTCCTCCACATTCCTCTCTGGGATGGAAGTTTAAAAAAAACTTCACTTCCCTTCCTTGTCCTCCCACGGTCGGGGGCCTTGAGCCTCCCGTTGACGGGGCGATTTTGGCTCCCA
>NW_027602898.1:0-25565 GCF_053455715.1 Rhinoraja longicauda
ACTACAATATGCTAAAGGACAAATCAAAGCCAACATTGTATGTCATTGATGTTACGAATTACAATTACAGGCTATTGTCTCTTGCTCACTCTTGGTTCTTAAGACATGCATGCAGCTTTTCTTGGTTTACATATAAAGAGACAAAGTTGCTGCCAAATTGTGCATACACAATTACCCATGAGCTATGCACGCACTGCTGTTCCTATTTCCCCTTCTGTGGGCACACAGAATCCAAGCACAGGTGGAACCTCCACTTTCTCTATTCCTCATTGGCACCGTGTTTCACAAAGAGACAACTGTGTCTCAAGCAAAGCTAATTATGCCCTGTAGGAATCCTGGCACACGGCGACAATACAGAGCTGTTTCACAGTGCACCAATGGTGCTCCATGCAGGAAATATGATGGTCCCAGATTCCATCCAGTTACCCAGTGCCATTGCCACCTGAAGGTTGGAAGTGGGATAAAAATCTCTTGCACCTGACCGGGCCCACATAAAAACAATCATCGCCCATTAATGGTCTCTTTGTGCAGAAACTGATTTTCAAGAAGTTCATTGGCAACTTCCCACAGGAACTCAGGTCTGTTTAGGTACATTCTTCAGACGCTTAAAAAAAAAAGAGTGCTGGCCCCATAATGTATCCCAAAAAAGTCAGAAGCACCTACACAAACTTCACATTGAGTCTGTTTGCAGTTTCAAGCCAACTCGAGTTCCAAGACAACTTTAGCTCTAAGTGGATTGGAGGAAGGCACTTAATAACATGCCTCTGCCACCAAACAGCCATTTGATCTCCAGCCTCTGAAGGTCAGGCATCAACCAGCTCAACGTTGGCGACCAAGTTGAGGGAAAAGAACAGTCCCAGGTCGTGCCTTATAGGAGCCCACAGCTGGTCAGGATTTGCCTAATCGAGATGACAAACACTAATTGCTAGTTCAGCCCATACCTAGTCTATAAAGGATGAAAGCACAAAATGTCGCTTAATTAGTTGCACCTCTGTTCTTCAGCTTAGATCCAGCAACAGCTATAAAATGACAACTTGGTTTATAAGAAACTAAAGACTTGTACCAGGCAGCCCATCAAATGTTTTCAAAATGAACATAGTATCAAACATAGAACAGTGCAGGCCCTTCAGCCCACAATGTCTGTGCCAGACATGATGCTAAGATCAACTAATCCCAAATGCTGGACATGATCTATATCCCTCCATTACCTGCATATCATGTGCCAGGTCATAGAATCATAGAGCGATATAGTGTGGAAACAGGCCCTTCGGCCCAACTTGCCCACACCGGCCAACGTGTCCCTGCTACACGTCCCAAACTGCCCGCGTTTGATCCATATAGCTCCAAACCTGTACTATCCATGTACCTGTCTAACTGTTTCTTAAATGTTGGCACAGTCCCTGCCTCAACTACCTCCTCTGGCAGCTCGTTCCGTACACCCACCACCCCTTGTGTGTCAAAAAAAGGCCAGTGAGTAAAATCTGGAAGACCAACATCAGCGTTTGCTTCCTTGGCAAACCGTTGAACTTCTCACCTCCACAATCTCAGCTTCCACTCTCATGATAGGTTTTCAAAAACCAGTGGCATCAAAAAAGACCATTTGCAGAAATTGCCCTGTCAGCAAAGTACAAAGGAAAGTAGTAATATTGACAAATCGGTCACAAAAATGCAATTTTCTTGGAGCTCACTGCACTTCATAAGAAAGACTGACAAAATGCCATCACCCATTTTATAGTGTTGAGATAAATTTAGTTATTCCCTGCTTTCAGCATTGAGCTTTGCTCAAAGAAGCAGGGTCAAAGGCAAATTTAATTTCACCCTGTAGGATCATTATATTTTCTTCACTTGATGAGATTCATTTGATTTCCTTCTTTTCAAACTTCTTTCCTTAAGCACAGCCATTTCTTCATCAATCTGAGACAAAATTGGCAATTTATACTTTTCTACGACTTCAAATGGAAATGGTTGCTGCAACTTAAAACTGGTTTTAGCCATTGGTATCTGTAAGTGAAGCTCATTGATTTTTTGACAGGCGATCAATACGTGTAGAAAGCTGCTTAATCAGACAGTCAAAATGGAAGATAATCTGTCCGATATCTCCTCACATATGTCCATCGCTTCACTCAGAAACAAAAAACTTCTTCACAACTTCAGTAGCTTTTGATATGTTAAATGTTAATATACATTGAGGGAGCAGAAGTAATAAACTCATTTCATCACTCCATTTTCAGAACCATTTTTTAAAGTTGAAAGAATAACAGCATGCACTAATACAGAAAAATTCTTACCACAAAGCTGTAAATTAATCTGTGCTCTCAGCTTGATGTAAGATCTTCAACTCCAAATGTTTATTACAGTCCAAAAATTCCAAAACTCAGCAATAGTTTGTTTCATAGGTGTAAGTCCCTTAGGTGGGAAGTATACACTTAAAAATCATGACACAAGATTGACGGAAAAGTTGTATAACCAGTAGATTTAGAAAAGGGCACAGGAAGACTGATTCCAACCTTGCATTTTAATGGACTTTAACTCTTAGCACCTAGCTGCAAACTCCAGGGCGAACCCCAATAATTGCTGCACCATCAAGAAATATTCAACAGATTATTTCCTCAACCCCTCCTCCTCCTCCTCCCCCCCCACCCCTCCCCCCCATCCCTCCCCCCCACCCCTCCCCCTACCCCTCCTCCCCCACCCCTCCTCCCCCCACCCCACCCCTCCTCCCCCCCCCTCCTCCCCCCCCCTCCTCCCCCCTCCTCCCCCCCCCTCCCCCCACCCCACCCCTCCCTTCCCACCCCACAGTCAGCAGATTAACTATCCATGATTACAATTAAGCTGTCCACAGTGTGTAGATACAGGATAAAGGGAATAATGTATAGTGCTAAATAAAGTCTAGTAAAGTCCAATTAAAGATAGTCCGAGGGTCTCCACTGAGGTAGATGGTGCCTCAGGGCCACTCTCTAGTTGTTGATAGGATGGTTAGGTCGTGCATTGTACATGTACCGCCCACTTACTGAGATACAGTGAAAAGCTTTGTTTGCGTGTTATCCAGTCCAATCAAACTATACATGAGTACAATTAAACCATACACAAATACACAAGGTAGTGCACAAAGAAAGCTACAAGAGTGTAGAATATAATGGTACAGCATTTTAGCATTATAATTTCTGTTTTAAAAAGTGCAAGGTCCACAATGAGGTAGGTTGGAAGAACAGGTCTACCCTCTAGCTTATCAAAGAGCCATTTAGTAGTCTGATAACAGTGGAGAAGAAACTGTTCCTGAATCTAGTGGTACGTGCTTTCAAGCTATGATTTCTCTGCCTGATGGGAGAGGGGAGTAGAGGGAATGACTGGGGTGAAAATGGTCCTTGATTATGTTGGCCTTGTGAAGTGCAGATAAGAGTCTGCACTTGATTCTATAATTCATGGACGATTCATAGATAATAGATGATTCTATAATTTTCTTTAGTCAGATTTCAATATTCAATCATGAGAAAATTCTTGCATGGTTAAACATGGAGAGCTGCCGTTGAATGAAAAGTGAGCAGATGGATGGGAGTGTTGAAGAACACATGCTTAATAGCGTGAAAAATTAATATTCCACCTTGTAATTAATATTATTATCTGGCTGCAAAGAAATCCTCTATATAATACGTGGACCACGAATGTAGTGCAATCTTAACTACCTTCTGAAAGCCTGGAGACCATAAGATAGGTCGATAAAAGCCTGCCTTGTCAGTGATGTCCACATGCTGTGAATGAATGACTGACATCCTTACTCCATAAGTGCACAGATAAGACAAGGTTACTGGTCTCCATTAAACCATTATCATCATTGTGACTTGTGAACTGAGTCACTCCTAGACTCTGGAGTCGTAGATATGAACATCATATCATATCATATATATACAGCCGGAAACAGGCCTTTTCGGCCCTCCAAGTCCGTGCCGCCCAGCGATCCCCGTACATTAACATTATCCTACACCCACTAGGGACAATTTTTTTTTTTTTTACATTTACCCAGCCAATTAACCTACATACCTGTACGTCTTTGGAGTGTGGGAGGAAACCGAAGATCTCGGAGAAAACCCACGCAGGTCACGGGGAGAACGTACAAACTCCTTACAGTGCAGCACCCGTAGTCAGGATCACAGCAGAAACTCGAAACTCAAAGTTCATCAGGGTTTCCGTATTTTTTAAACACAAAGGAAACAATTAACGGAGACACAAGAGATTACAGATGGTGAAGTCGTGAGGAAAACACAAAGTGCTGGAGGAACTCAGCAGGTCAGGAAACACCTGGGGAGGAACGAGACAGGCGACATTTCATGTTGGAACGATTCTCCAGACAGGACCCAACCCAAAATGTTGCCCCTCTATTCCTTCCCCAGATGCTGACTGGTCCACTGAGTTCCTCCAGCACTTTGTACTTTGCTCAATAAGCATTTAACTACAGTTTCAGGAGCTATAATTACCTTCTTAGCTTTAACATTTGGCGTGTTGACAGGTAACTTTGCAGAATTACATATTAACAATGGGAATACACTGTAACTGCCAAAACACCACTGAATGCTCAATCGCCTTTGCTGGGATAAAGTGCTTGATAAGGGCGGCACAGTGGTGCAGCTACTGCTGCTTAGTGCCAGGCACCCAGGTTCATTCCCGATCTGTGCTGTCCATGTGGAGTTTACACATTCTCACTGTGACTGCATGCGTTTCCCCCGGGTGTTCTGGTTTCCTCCCACAGCCCAAAGACATGTGAGTTTGGATTTTGATCGGCCTCTGTAAATTGTCCCTCCCATGTTGGGAGTGGATGCAAAAGTGGGATAACATAGAACTAGTGTGAACTAGCATGGATCGGTGAGTCGAAGCGCCTGTTTCCATGCTGTATCTCAACATTAAACTAAACTAAACTAAATTTAGTATAAAAGAACCTGATAATTATTCTCAGACTGAACCATTGTTTCAGCAACCCCTCAATGCTTTGTCAATCCTTATAAAATATCAATGTTTGGATTCAGTCTGAAGACGGGTCTCGATCCGAAACGTCACCCACTCCTTCTCTCCTGAGGTGCTGCCTGACCCGCTGAGTTACTCCAGCTTTTTGTGATACCTTCTAATTGGAGACGTAATTGGCTTGATAGTAGGAAGCAGAGGTGATGATGGGAGAAGGTTGTTTCTCAGACTGGAAGCCTGTGATTACTAGTGTGCCACGTGGATCAGTGCTGGTCACGCTGTTATTCACTATTTATATAAACAATTTGGATGAGAGTATACAAGATATGGTTGGTAAGTTTGCAGATGACGCAAAATTAGGTGGTATCATGGACAGTGAAGAAAGATAATCAACAATTACAGTGGAATCTTGATGGGCTAGGTAAGTGTGCTGAGGACTGGCAAATGGTGTTCAATTCAGATAAGTGCGAGGTGTTATAGTTTGGGAAGACTTTCACAGTGAATCCTTCTTCAGAATAAAGAAGGATCTCATCCTGAAACGTCACCCATTCCTTCTCTCCAGAGATGCTGCCTGTCCTGCTGAGTTACTCCAGCTTTTTGTGTTGTAGGTTAATTGGCTTGTTTTTAATGTAAATTGTCCCTTGTGTATGTAGGAAAGTGTTAATGTGTGGTGACTGCTGGTCGGTGCGGACTCGGTGGGCCGAGGGGCCTGTTTCCGCGCTGTATCTCTAAACTAAACTAAACTAAAGTAAAGCTATTGGATTTCTGATCAGATGGCACCGTGAACCTCCACAAGCCATCTATTTATCATTGAAGGATATAAATAGACACTGTAAATTTTCCTAGCAATAGGAAAGAGCAGGGAACACAGAATCTAAATTAAATATAATTCATCAGTTGAAGATGATATTGATTAAGAAAAATGCTGGTGCTTGCTGTTTATTAAGCTCAATTTTTCTGTGGTCGGAAATTGACAAACATACGATAGCTCCAGGATATGAAAAAAAAATTGACAGATATCTGATTTTTGCTGCTTTTATAAAATGTATGTGCACCAAGGTAAGAACATTAAGTAGTGGTGCTCTTGTTTACCCACAACAATATACTTCATACCCATTTGATAATGTTTGACAATGAAATCAAGGGAATAAGATTTAAGGAATGGAGAATATATAAGAATATAAATGTTTGGATTCAATGTTTATTAAGGGGTTGGACACATTAGAGGCAGGAAAGATGTTCCCAATGTTGGGGGAGTCCAGAACCAGGGGTCACAGTTTAAGAATAAGGGGTAGGCCATTTAGAACGGAGATGAGGAAAACCTTTTTCAGTCAGAGAGTTGTAAATCTGTGGAATTCACTGCCTCAGAAGGCAGTGGAGGCCAAGTCTCTGAATGCATTCAAGAGAGACCTAGATAGAGCTCTTAAGGATAGCGGAGTCAGGGGGTATGGGAAGAAGGCAGGAACGGGGTACTGATTGAGAATGATCAGCCATGATCACATTGAATGGTGGTGCTGGCTCGAAGGGCCGAATGGCCTACTCCTGCACCTATTGTCTATTGTCTATTGTCTATAATATTCATGTAACGTGGATTCTGCAATAGGACTGTTGGAGCTATTCAGATTAAGGGGCAATAGGACATTGTGGTGCAGCTGTACAAGGCATTGGTGAGACCACACTTTGAGTATTGTGTGCAATTGCAATCGCTCAGCAACAGAAAAGTGGGCATTAAATTGAAAAAAGTGCAGAAGGGATTCACCAGGATGTTGCCTGGGATGTTGGCTTGAGTTCTCGGGAGAGTTTGGATAGACTGGGACTTTTTTCTTTGGAGCACAGGAGGGTGAAGGACGACCCTATTGAGGTGTCCAAGATCACGAGGTGCATGGATAAAGTGAATGCTCACAATCTTTTTCCCAGGGTAGAGGATTCTAAAGATAAACATCATTGGCTTAAGGTGAGTGAGGAAAGATTTAAGAGGGACTTCAGGGCAACCTTTTTCACTCAGAGGATGGTCGTACCTGGAATGAGCTGCCAGAAAAGGCTGCAGAAGAAGATACAATTGCGGCTTTTAAAAGGCATTTGGACAATATATGGATAGGAAAGGTTTGGAAGGATATAGCAGGCCAATGAGACTAGCCCAATATGCCATCTTGGTCGTCTTAGACAGTGGGCCGAAGGGTCAGTTTCCATCTTTTGCACAATTTGGCAAATGGAGATCCCCGAGGGAGTATTTCTGAATTTTAAGATGACAACTACATAAGAACAGTGAATTTTGTAGATGAGAGCAGAAAATGACCAAGGTAGCACACTTTGACTCCCAGTATAACAAGATTTTTAAAATTCCCATTGTTATGTACAAAGAGTGTCAATAATGCTTTATGAAAGAATCTTGGAAAATGTTATTGATGAGGAACCTGTACAAGTGCAGGTTGTGTTTGCTAGTTATATGCTTTTAGTTTAGTTTAGTTTAGTTTAGAGACACAGTGCAGGAACAGGCCCTTCGGCTCACCGAGCCCGTGGCGACCAGCAATCACCCCACACATTAACACTATCCTACACACACTAGGTAAAATTTACACATACACCAAGCCAATTAACCTATATACCTGCACATCTTTGGAGTGTGGGAGGAAACCAAAGATCTTGGAGAAATCCCATGCGGTCTCAGGGAGAATGTACCAACTCCGTAGTCGGGATTGAACCCGGGTCTCCGGTGCTGCAAGCACTGTAAGGCAGCAACTCTACCGCTGCACCAGCGTGCCGCTCTACTTGGTTACATTTCATACCATTTTTTAAGCCAAGATTGCACATTTTAATTAGTTTGAAAGCTACCAGTTTCGGTAAACATTTTCAAATGTAACCAATAATACCGATCCAATTATGTTTCGCTCACAACCATGCAAAGATTTCAGGCCTGCTCAGAGAGATGGGTTAAAATTACCCTGTTCCAGCACGTATTCAACACATTAGATTGGATAAATGCAGACCTTGTATTGTCTGCAAACTTAAGTAAGATCATTCATTCAGATCACCTGCTGGATACAGTTCAATGTCAGTTAGTTTTCAAGAGTTAGATTTAGTTCTTAGGGCTAAAGGAATCAAGGGATATGGGGAAAAAGCAGGAACAGGGTACTGATTTTGGATGATCAGCCACGATCATATAGAATGGTGGTGCTGACTCGAAGGGCCGAATGGCCTACACCTGCACCTATTTTCTATGTTCCTATGTATGGATCTGAAGGACCAAGTCTCCAGAATTTGTTCCAAAGTTGCAATAATATTTGTGAGTTATCGAAGACTGGAAGCATCCAGAGTGTTCAAAAGTATATTTGACTCTGGGATTCTTACCTGATTGTTATGATATTGGTATCTTCAAGGGAATAACTGGACCACTGAAGAATGGCGGCATTTAAAAAAAATCCAACAGGAAAATCAAGCATAACTGCTTTGCCCAGTAGAAAATATCATTACTCAGCTCTTAATCCATCAATTACAAGGGTTGCAGTTTAAGGACAGCACAGTAGCACAGCGGTAGAGTTGCAGGATGGCAGCGCTAGAGACCTGGATTCGATCCATACAACAGGTGCTGTCTGTAAGGAGTTTGTACATTCTCCCTGTGATGGTGTGGGGTTATCCAGGTGCTCCGGTTACATCCCACATTCCAAAGACATACAGGTTTGTAGGTTAATTAGTTTCTATAAGTTGTAAGTTGTCCCTAGTGTGTAGGATAGTGCTGGTGTATGGGATGAATGCTGGTTGGTGCAGCCTCGGTAGGTGAAGGGCCTGTTTCCATGCTGTATCTCAAAAGTAAAGTAAAGTTGGATTAGATCAATGTAGGATTAGTGTAAATGGGTGGTTACGGTCAGTGTGGACTCGGTGGACCAACGGGCCAGTTTCCATGCGGTATCTCTAAATTTTAAAAACAAAGAGTTTGCAAGCTGGAAATGTTGCTGCCTGGCAATATCTCTAAATATAACCATAGATCAGCCACGGGCAATGTGTAGCTAAAGCAGGGCGTTTAATTCAACCATTCAGATTTCACCGCAAGATGTAATGATATTGTCAATGAACTGATTTTCCACATGCCAGAAGATGCCTGCAGCTGACTAATCCACTCTGACCATCTCCCAAAAGCTTGTTTGCATGTACGAACCATATATAAGTTGGGCGTTCGTAGCCTCAGGAGGATGTGTCTATGACAGCAACTTGGTTCGAGGTGCAAGTTATCTTGGAACAATTATCCAGAAATTAGCTATTGCCTTGGAAAATGGCAAAGTCATTAGATCAAAACAACATGCCAACAGCCATGCTGAACGGCGGCACGGTGGCGCAGCGGTAGAGTTGCTGCCTTACAGCGAATGCAGCGCCGGAGACTCAGGTTAGATCCTGACTAGGGGGCCGTCTGTACGGAGTTTGTACGTTCTCCCCGTGACCTGCGTGGGTTTTCTCCGAGATCTTCGGTTTCCCCCCACACTCCAAAGACGTACAGGTACGTAGGTTAATTGGCTGGGCAAATGTAAATGTAAAATGTAAAAATTGTTCATTAAATTGGCAACGTGCTTGTTGGTAGGTCTGGTGTTGCTTTTGTACATTCCAAATGGAATGCTTTAATAGTTGTGGTAGATGTGGGATATGCCAGGTTGAGATAAAAGTTTGCTACTTCTGACCACCCACTATGCATATTGAGAGACACAGCTAACACACGCCTGAATTAACATGGCGATAGTGCCATATAATAGGCTTTGTCTCCACCAAGACCAGGCAGAGAAGATTCCTACCAAATACAACAGGTCCATTTGGTTTAACCTCCTGGATCAGACCAACTTGGTCAGCAGAGGTGCCACGATCTCTTGGTAAGACAAGCTCCCCATCATGCCGAAGATGTGTCCTTGTTTTTGTCACGTGGTGTTCAATGTGGAAGGATGCAAATGGAACAGCTGAGGGAGGTTAAGAGGTAGCAATTGGCAGAGGCTTCCTGGTCCAGTTTTGATCTGCTGCCATAAGACTTAAGGTGATTGAGAGACAACATTAATGATTTTGAGGCCCATTCTCTTCTGATCGTAGCATTACCTCCAATACATCTGTCCTACTAGTCAATATCCAGGATGTGGACTGACCAAGCTTTTGAAACAACTCTCCCAATTAGAGCCCAGATTCTTCAAACTAATGGGAAGAAGTTCACAAAGTCAACTGGACAAAGTATTGAATCCATTGTGTTGGCTGAAGAGTTGTAATGATATTTTAGTACAACTAGATGTTTGCTACGCACCTTCATAGGAAGGTTAAGAGGTAACTATAATTCTCTGCGTCTGGACCCAAACAAAGTTCAGTCCCAGTAATGTCAGGAATAAGAACAGAACAAACAGAAAACACTCAGCTGGTCAGGCAGCATTTGTGGAGAGAGAAATGTTTTATGTTAAAGAACCTTCACCAGAACATCCAAATAAACAGGTATATGGATAGGACAGGATTAGAGGGATATGGACCAAATGCAAGCAGGTGGGACTAGTGTAGATGGGACATGTTGGCTGGTGTGGGCAGGCCTAGTAAACCAAGTACCATGCCATAGTTGAGCAACTCAAACACAAAATACTCCTTTCTGATACATTAAGCAATTACTTAGTTAAATTGCCAAGGAATATTCAAAGTATATTTTGACAGAAAGAAATTATGAAGACATTCTGTTAAAAGTATGGAACTGTTTGCTTAATTGGTGCCTTAAATAGCATTAGTTTATGAGACTTAGTACATTTCTGATGGTTTGTGTAATATTGTTGTGTAAACCTGCAACTGAAGGATGCATTTAACCTGCGATGACATTGATCGGCGATCAAATCCCCGATTTCATACAGTGTAGCTTTTTTATCTTGATTATCAGCAATCATGCACAGTACGTTAAGAAAACTCCACAGCCTCTCACAATTTGTAGTTAATGAACTGAGCACTTTTTGCTCTGCAGTTTCAAATAAGGTCTGTCTTTCATTTCTTTTCAGCCAAAGTAATCTGGCTAAGATTTTCTAAATTTGGGGACAGTGCCCCCTGCTGGGTTTGGTGATCCTGAATTTATATTCCTTTACTATTTAGACTTCGGAGATCCAGTGTGGAATTTTGGCCCACTGAGTCCGCACCGACCAGTGATCTAGTAGGATACTATCCTACACACTAGCGACAATTTACAATTTACAGAAGCCAATTAACCTACAAACCTGCATGTCTTTGGCGTATGGGAGGAAAGCCGGAGCACCCGGAGAAAAACCCACACGGTCGGGGAGAAAGTACAAGCTCCATACAAACAGCACCCATAGTCAGGATTGAACCCGGGTCTCTGACGCTGAGGCAGCAACTCTACCATTGTGCCACTGTGCCGCCCTGCGTATGTATGAATCTGAAGAGTTCAATGTCTTAACAAGGGTCCCGATCCGAAACATCATCTATCTATTTCCAGATGCTGCCTGACGCGCTGAGCTACTCCAGCACTTTTCCTCAAGTTGTGACAGCTACACAACACGTTGGTGAGGTCACATTTGGAGTATTGTGTTCAGTTTTTGTCATCTTGCTATGGGATTGATGTCATTAAGCTGGAGAGAGTGCTGTGCAGATTTTCGAGAATGTTGCCAGGACTTGTGGGCCTGAGCTATAGGGCGAGCTTGGTCGGGCTAGGTCAATGTTCCTTGAAGCACCGGTGGCTGAGAGGTGATCATATAGAGGTGTTTAAGATCATGAGGGGAACAGATAGAACGATTGCACAGTGACGTTTACCCAGAGTAGGGAAATCAAGAACCAGAGGACATAGGTTTAAGGTGAGAGGGGAAAGAGAGGAATCTGAGGGACAACTTTTTCCCACAGAGGGTGGTGGGTATATGGAATGAATTGCCGGACGAGATAGGTGAGGCAGGTATTATAGCAACATTTTTAAAAACGGTTGGAGAGGTACATGGACAGGAAAGGTTTCGAGGGATGTGGGCCAAATATGGGGAATTGGGACAGGCATAGATTGTGCATCTTGGCCAGTACGGACAAGTTGGGCTGAAGGGCCTGTTTCTGTGCTGTGTGACTCCGTGACTCTATTTGACCTTGCAAGTTTTGTTTCTGATAAAGCATTCTCTCTTGCTTGAAAGCAGATTGACAATTTTCAAGATAAAGAGAATGCTTTATTAAACCATACATTTGGGGCGGTCAATACCTGTGACGGACCAGGCAGCATCTACCACTGTCATCTCCTTTGCTCCTGGCCATTTGAGTCGCCGAACCCAGGCCGTGACACAATTTGATAGCACGCAACAAAAGGCTTTTCACTCTACCTCGGTACACGTGACAATAATAAACTGAACTAACTCAGTCAGTGCGGCCTTTACCCTACAACAGGTTCAAGAGAGTATTTGTCGACATATCGAATCTCCATGATCTTTTACGGATAAAGATGGAGTGATGTGCCCTTTTTGAGATTGCACCAATGTGCTGGGTCCAGGACAGATCTTCAGAGACATGCACGCCAAGAAACCTAAAGCTGTTGACCCCCTCCAACACAATAGACAATAGACAATAGTTGCAGGAGGAGGCCATTCGGCCCTTCGAGCCAGCACCGCCATTCAATGTGATCATGGCTGATCATTCTCAATCAGTACCCCGTTCCTGCCTTCTCCCCATAACCCCCTGACTCTGCTATCCTTAAGAGCTCTATCTAGCTCTCTCTTGAATGCATTCGGAGAATTGGCCTCCACTGCCTTCTGAGGCAGGGAATTTCCACAGATTATCCTGTCGATAAAGCCCTGGATCCTTGGCTTTCTCTTCTCAAGTAACAATCAATTCCTTGGTCTTCCTGACATTGAGAGCAAGATTGTTGTGCTGGCACCATTGAATCAGAGTTTTGAACTCCCCCCTCTGCTCTGACAACGGTGGTGACATAGGCAAATTAAAACGTGGCATTGGAACGGTGTCTCGACACGCAATCTTCGGCATGGAGTGAGTTGAGCGGGGAATGGACGCACAGACCCGAGGTACTCCTGTGCCAATGGTTATCGAAGAGGAAGAGTTGTTGTCAAATCGTACTGATTGTGGTCTGTCCATGAGGAAGGCAAGGATCCAGTTGCATAGGGATGAGCAGAGACCACAATTTGGTGACAGGTTTGGAGGGGGGTAATTATGTTGAACTCCAAGCTTTAGTTGATGAACAACAGCCTGATGTGCGCGTTCTTACCGTACAGGTAGCCCAGTGCAGAGCGAAGAGCCAGCGAGATCGCCAACCCCTGTCGATCTGGCGTGAAACAAAGTGTGTTTAGCCACAATCTTACTGAATGAAGAAGAGGACATGAAGGTACAATGGCTTGCTCCTGCTTCCGATCCTGAAGTTCGTTAATGTAAACAGGCGACCTGCCTCATATATAAGAAAATAACTGCAGATGCTGGTACAAATCGATTTATTCACAAAATGCTGGAGTAACTCAGCAGGTCAGTCAGCATCTCGGGAGAGAAGGAATGGGTGACGTTTCGGGTCGAGACCCTTCTTCAGACTGATGTCGGGGGTGGGACAAAGGAAGGATATAGGTGGAGACAGGAAGATAGAGGGAGATCTGGGAAGGAGGAGGGGAAGGGAGGGACAGAGGAGCTATCTGAAGTTGGAGAAGTCGACGATCATACCACCGGGCCGCAAACTGCCCAGGCGAAATATGAGGTGCTGCTCCTCCAATTTGCGGCAGGCCTCACTATGGCACTGGAGGAGGCCCATGACAGAGAGGTCAGACTGGGAATGGGAGGGGGAGTTAAAGTGCTGGGCCACCGGGAGATCAGTTGCGTTAATGCGGACCGACCTGCCTCATATACTGGCTCTATTTTTACACGACTGAAGGAGCTCTGATGCAGTAATGAGGAGGAGATTTGGCTTTGCAAGCTCATGCTGTGCTTGTCATTGGAAGAATTAATAATGCAAAAAGGAGGAATGTAATTCCCCAGCAGAGACTGTTCACCCGACAAATACAACATTCAATTAAAAAATAATTGTTTTACCACAGCTCAAAATATGTTCACAAGATAATTGCATTTAAATATTTCCAAGATCACAGAAATGCAACATCTTTGGAAAGCGACCAATACTATTTGCTAACCCCACACTGCAGAGAAATGTACTGCTGTGGTTGTGATGCAATAAAATGCATATGGTTGCTAAGCTACTGATGTGATATAAGCTGCACAGCGAGCACTGAACCAGCTGAAAGTGAATTCAGTTTTAAGCAGTCAAAATTTAGCACAGCGGGTTTTACAACAGCCAACCAGTTCAACGGGACGTGTAGGGAGAGACGGCAGATGCTGGTTTAAGCCGAAGATAGACACAAAAACCTGGCGTGACTCAGCGGGTCAGGCATCATCTCTGGAGAAAAGGAATAGGTGGCCTTTCTGGTCGAGACCCTTCTTCAGACTGACAGTCGGGGGAAAGGGAAACGAGAGATATAGACGGTGATTATAGAGAGATGTACAACAAATGAGAGCAGGTGGACACACAGAGTGGGCGCAGCAAGAGAGGATGTTGCAGAACTCTCGTCAGAGAGAGGAGAACTTCTTCAAAGACAATGGTAACAGAGTGTCATTATCTTCAACGACTAGAGGTTTAAGGAGAGTTGGGGACCGGAGAGTGATGGGTTTGTGGAACGAGCTGCCAGAGGAAGTGATAGAGGCAGGTACAGTTGCAATGTTCAATGATTCAACGGTGCCTTTATTGTCACAGTTGCGAAGTGCAAACGCACTGTGAAATTATTTTCTCACAACCAGTCCAGTGAAGCATTGCCTTACCCGAGCACATCCTCAAATAGCAAGTGTACGGAAATAGTCCACTAATCCTGCATGCAGAAGGCGCCATGTTTTGGCGCCATTTTCGAAGTCCAGTGCACGCTCTAATTGTTATGGACATTGCCCGTTCTAGGCAAGCCCAAGACTGATGTAGGCTTCTAGCCATTGCCTCCCCTTGGACGTGCGGGTGGACCTCTGAACAAAATCACTTGGATACTTGGATAGGAAAGACTTAGAGGGGGGATGCGAGCCAAATGGACGCTAATGGGACTAGATCAGAAAGGCGCTTTGATCAGCATGGACAAGTTGGGCAGAAGGGCCTGTTCCCATGCTGTGTAACTATGACTATGGGACTGACCTAGAGGGAACCCGGAGGGGAGTGGGGGACATCTTGGTTCACCTGCTCAAAGCAGATGCAAAAGGCATTGAGCTCACCCAGATGAGCTCACCCAGCATCTTTGGCAGGAGTTGCCCCTGATTTGTTGTCGCACCTGATGTTTATTCAAGCCTGGCCACATTCTCCTTGCATCTACTTGATTTGAATGGAGCCTTTTCGCTTGTCTGGAATTCTTGCCTGGAACCCTGATAGCCTTATGGAGAAGATTTGGGGCCTTCTTGAAAAGAAAACAACTTCTATCTCTTGCCTCAAATATTTTATGAAACACAAAATAAAAAATTGGAGCATGAACTTATTAAGCTTGGATTTGAAATATCATGACTAAACTTTATTTAAAAAGACAAAATTATAACTTAAATTATAACATTATTTAAAAATCATATTATTTAGAAATATATATAGATATATATAAGTTGTTTACAGGTTCAATGAATTTACTATTCACCTTGGGTATTATTGGTGTTGTCTATAATTAAGTGCTCACTAGTACCTCATCAAAAGCATAACTATTTCAGAGCCTGTCAAAGTGAGGTTACTTCAGAAACACTTGCCTGATCATTTATTTCCCTGGGTAGTGGAGGAGAAGGCTACCAACACTGCACCATGAGAGTGAGTGAGTGTGGGCTGAGTCATTGACAGCAGCTTAAGAATTTAAACTCAGTTACAGTGACGGCAAACGTAGAGTTTCCCTGTCGTTGCAATCGTTAAAGTACGAGCTCGCTGAGCTTCCTGGTTGTAGGAAATCAGCAAATGTGCATGCCCCTAATCAGACTGCATTTGTCAAGGATACAGTAAAATTCCATTCATCTGGCATGGTTGGGACTTTGGTTAGACAGGGCATGGATCATGTGCAGTCAGATTATCTTGGCATCATGTTTGGCACAGACATTGTGGGTTGAAGGACCTGTTCCTGCACCAGAGTGATGCCAGACTGCCACATTTGCATCACTATTGGATGCTGTACCCATTAATCTCCCACGGTATTGTTAATCCACTAAATTTGAGATGTTGCATAGTCGCTAAGTAAATGTTGCAGTGAACCCAGTAGGTTTAAAGAAAGCGCAGGAAATGGGCCCTGGTGAGTTAAAAGGGTATGAGAAAGGGAAAGCAGTGAGATTCAGGTGAGTTAAGAAAACAAGTGTAGTTGTTGTTCAGAAGTCCCACACCCCCAGGGTGAACGGCGGCGGCCAGGAGGGAAGTTTCACTTGTGTTTGTTCTTATTTCGCTGCGTGAGAGGGAGACGGGGCCGGGGAAGAGAGTGGAGGAGCGGCGCAGATCTGGCTGGCCCTGGGAGAGAGGGAGAGGGGAGAGAGGGAGGGAGCAGCACCCACAAGTGGTGGTGCTCCTTCACCGGACCCTCTCTCCGCACTCCCGCTCTCACCCGCTGCTCCCTCTACCCCGACTCTCTCCCCACCCCCCTCTCTCTCCCCGGGTTGAGAGGCGGCGGCAGCGAGGAGGGAAGTTTCCTTGGGTTTGTTGTTTGCGAGGGGGCTCTGCGATCTCTTGCCTTGTCCCGCCTCTCAACCCGGGGCGATCCACTCTCCGGTGAACCTTCGCCGGCAGCTTCTGCCTCCAGTCCCCGCCGCCTAAGAGCTTGCCGGATAAAATCTTGTGGAGGGCCGGATGTGGCCCGTGGGCCATAGTTTGGAGACCCCTGCACTGGAGCACAGGAAAGGGGCCCAGTGAGTTAAAATGGATTCCCGGTGAATTTAACATGAAGGTGGGAAATATCACTGGGTAAACCAGATGCTGAACCATTGGGATTTCCAAATAATTAGATTATCAGAAATTACTGTCATTACTTTCTACCAGGTATAGTAAAGAAAGGTTAGTATTCACCTCTCTGCCTCTTCTTTAATAAAACTGTCGATAAAGCAAAGATATGAAAAAATCCAGATATTCAGTATGCAATACACAGCCCCATTCTTGCTCCTTTGAAAAGAACAGTCAGTCGTTTGACTTGATCTGCAATTTAACACAATTTACATTTATCTACCTTCAACAAATTCAAGTGAAGATAAAAAGTGCTGATTCGTTCAATCGTTAACCAAAAGGTTAACTGATATAAATAGACATTGAATCCCATTTAATTCCTGAGCTTGCTTTTGTGCAATGCACTCTGGGGAAAGGAATAAAAGAACCAAAAACCTAATAGACCCAGCAACACACAAATAAGAATATGATTGCAGTGTCAATCATGCCACCATCTAAATATTCCATTCAATATTCACATCTCCTTCAGGATTAAACTGACAAACTTTATATATTGCAACTTCACACTGAGGATAATAATGCAAGCACTGGATAAATCAGCAGTCACATCCAGCACCAGAATTTCCTAACTAATGCTGGTAGTTTCAGGCAGAACAATAGAGTAGTTTATGCTGTGTTAAGTCCAATATCTCCATGCATTCACTGGCAAATGCATTACACGAGGGATACACACAAAACGCTGGAGTAACTCAGTGGGACAGGCCGCATCTCTGGAGAGAAGGAATGGATAATGTTTCGGGTCGAGACCCTTCGTCAGACCAGAAACGTCACCCATTCCTTCTCTCCAGAGATGCTACCTAACCCGCTGAGTTACTCCAGCATTTTTATCAATCTTCGGTGTTAACCAAAATCTGCAGATCCTTCCTACACATTCTACCAGGGATCTGCCTCTCAGATCCTGTGCCAGGTTTAAATTTACAGACCATTTCAGACCCCCTAGTGATTTCAAGGGGACTTTTACACTGGGAAGCAAAGAGGGAGGCGAGGTTCCTCTTTAAAATTATTTTGATTTAATTTAATTTTTTTAATAATTTATGAGTTTTCTTGATATTGCTATTTAATTATTCATTTTCAAAATGTTCTTGAATTTTAATGGTTTTTAAATGGCACTGAATATCAGAGATATTTCAAGAATAAGGAGCATCCTCAAAGTTTAGATGGTCAGCAGTGCTGGAAATGGGGCTTTGCCAGCTGGTGGATCATTTATAGGACTTAGACACAACGTGCTGCAGCAACTCAGCGGGTCAGGCAGCATCCCTGGAGAAAAGGAACAGATGACGTTTCGGGTCGGAACCCTTCTTCAGACTAAAGGCCGAGGGGTTGGGGGGGAGTGAACTGGAGGCAGGAAAATGTCAGAACAAATCAGGGTGGCTGGCAACTGATGAACAAGGAAGGAAAGAATCTCTCGGTCATGGCATTTCCACGCACCTTCCCATATGTCTCAGTTGCAGACCTCCTCCACTGCCAGAGTGAGGCCACACGCAAACTGGAGGAACAGCACTTCATATTTTGCTTGGGTAGCTTACAACTCAATGGTATGAACATTAAATTCTCCAATTTTAAGTAATGCCCACCCCCCTCCCCCCTTTCTTTCCACTGCACCCCAGCCTGGTGTGCACACGTTTCTCTCTCTCCACCTCCACCTCCCTCAGACTCTGCTCCTTTCCCCTCCTCCGTGCACTCATCTCCCATCCCCAAGTTCTCCATTTCCCTTTTATCCCCACTTTCCCTTCCCCCTATCCTTTTCTACTCATATCCCTCCATCCAGCTTTACATTTCACTCCTCCTCTCCTTATTTGATACCCTTTTGTCTTCTTTTTACCTCTGATCATTGTCACTTACTCCATGCATCTGCCAGTCAATCCCCCATCCGTACACACCTTTAACTTGTCGGCTTTGACCCAGCATCACCTCTCGTTTCCAGCTTTCTCCTCCCTACTCTCTGGTCTGAAGAAGGGTCCGGACCAAAACATCGTCTGTACATTCCCTTCACAGATGCTGCCTAACCCATTGAGTTCCTCCAGCATTTTATAGTTTGCTTATTGACTCACAAGCTGGCAAAGGTCACAGGACAAAACAAAACCACTTAAATTACAAAGATTAGCTGAGATTAAACAAAACAAAGTGCGAGAGGAATTCAGCGGGCCAGGCAACATTTGTGGAGGGAAATGGACAGTTGACTATTCAGGTTGAGAGCCTTCATCTGCAGTGAATGAATAGAGAGGAGATTGCCAGTAGAAAAATGGAACGGGTTGGAGTGGGGCACGGTAGGTGATAGGTGGATCCAGATCCAGATATTGGCCTGTTTCCACGCTGACTGTATGGGACGAGGAAGGGCTGGTTGGCAGATGGAGCAAGTAGGTGGGAGAAGGTTGGAGATAGTGACACAGGTTGGGAGGTGGTAGGTGGAGATAGCAAAGAGTTGCAGATTATGAAATCTAATAAGAAAGGAGCCAGATAAGGACAGGGAAGGTGGGCAGATGGGAATGGGAGGAGATAGGAACCCAGTGGGATGAGCCTGTGGGCAATGGGCAGATGACATGGAAACAAGGAACTGCAGATGCTGGTTTACATAAAAAAGACACAAAGTGCCGGAGTAACCCAGCAGGTTAGGCAGCAGCAATGATAATAGAGCAGAGCAAGATAGACCACTCGACCCTAAAAACCGTAATATGTCATGGCGCCATTTTAGTAGGCAGAAACTTGCAGAAACATTTAAAAAGAAAAATAACAAAAATCTGTGAATTGATAGATGAGATATATTCTGCATTTTTATGGTATCATCACACATACCGTTCCCCCAAAACACTGATTACACTGCGAGAGGCATAGCGAACGGCGGGTTTTGCTTATTAAAATGGCGGACGTTACGTTCCTTTGCGCACTACACTTCAGTATAGGCGATTTCGACGGAGTGGTCCATCTTGCTCCTCTAGTATCTTTGGGCCGCATCGATGAAAAACAAGGATAGGTGACATTTCGGGTCGGGACCCTTCTTCAGACTGATGATCTAGATCGGGGAGGGAAAGAAACTGAGTGTTCAAGTTCTGGGGGAGGGAGGTTTGGATAAGAAGGATGTGCATGAAAGGGTCTACGTTGATCAGAAAGAGAGAGAAAAGGACAGACAGAAAGTGGGTTGTTTGAAATTGGAAATTTTAATATTCATGCCGTTGGGCTGCACCCAAGCAGAATGGGAGATGCTGGTCCTCCAGTTTGCGTCTGGCTTTACTCTGGCAGAGGAGGAGGCTGAGGTCAGACAAGTTGGTTTGGGAATGGAAAGGAATTCAAATGGCTTGGTACCCATGGCTTACAGAGTTCAGATGCTTAGCGACATGGTTGCCTAGTCTGTGCTTGGTCTCAGCAGCGTAGAGGAAGCCACGCGAGATGCTTCTAATGCAATGGGAGAGGTTGGAGGAAGAGCATATTGTAATATAAGGGATAAACCGACTACGTCAGCTAAAATGGAGCTGTCAGCTAAATTAGCAGCACCACATTTCAAACCATGCTGAGCAAAACAAGTGGATGCTTTCGAAGAATGCTTAGGCTAACTTGAAGGGACCAGTAATTCATGAAGCCATTTGCGAGGTCACTAAAGTGGACGTACCTTGAGGAGAATTTTTTGACGTTTCGGGTCGAGACCCTTCTTCAGACAAGATAACCTTTGCTGTCCTAGACACATCCGGGATGAGCTCAGTGTCTGAAAGGACACACACACAGTCACACCATTATGGTACCAAAGAGGATAGCTAGTTTTGACACATAGTCATCTGTTGTTCTCAGAGATAAAGTTATTATAGAAGTGCATGCTTCCCCCGCTAAGGGAGAGCTTCACCTTCACCTTCACCTTCGGGGAGGGAGAGAGAGAGCAAGGACCGTGGTGAATGATCCTGCCAGCCAGTGCAGATAAGAGACTCAAATACGCAGAGGGTCATGAGACCTGTTATTTTGTATTGTTACTTTGCAGATAATTTTACTGTATTTTACTTGTGTTATGCTTTAATAATGAGTTATTTGTGCTCCTCGGGATGTGCTTTCTCCATTCATTGATCCGAATCTTTGATTCCCGCATACAGTATATTTTGTTACACATACAAATTACTGTCACAACTGGGCAGGCTGTTTAGGTCCCTGGATGGAGGTGAGAGAGAGGGTGTACGAATGCAGCGGAAAGTGCTTGGGGTGAGGGAGTGAACCAATCAGTCACAGAGGGAGTGGTCCTACCGGAAAACAAAAAGGGATTGGGAGGGGAAGATGTGACTGGTGTCGGAATCGCATTGTAGCTGAGAATGCGTGCTCAAAAGATGTCTAAGTGGGCATAAAAGTCCTCTGAAGAATCCTGGGCCAAGGTTTCTCAAAATGAGGGAGACCCTGACTATGACTGGTTTGGTTGTTTGCTTGCTAAACCAACCTCAAGTGAGGATTGGCTTTGCAGACTGCCTCTGTTGATTTGTGTCACATGTGCCAGTCAGCTGCTCACTGGTGAATTGGACAAGTCAAGAAAACAGAGGTTCTGATAGAGAAAAGAGCAACCTTCTATATAAAATTATGCAAAACTATGAGAGGCACAGGTAGGATAGACAGTCAGAACCTTTTTTCCGATGGGTGGAAATGTCAAAGTCGAGAGGGCATAGCTTTGAGGTGAGAGGAAAGTTTATAGGAGATGTATGGGCAAGTTCTTTACACAGAGAGTGGTGGGTGCCTTTGAGATTGGTTCTGACATTGTTCTGGTTACACTACACACATTGGTTTTGCACTATTGTGGTCTGGATACCTAGGATTACTAATCGTTAATTTATTGTATTACTGATTATTGTATTTGTACAATCTGAAGAAGGGTCTCGACCCGAAACGTCACCCATTCCTTCTCTCCAGAGATGCTGCCTGTCCCACTGAGTTATTCCAGTTTTTTACGTCTATCTTCAGTTTAAACCACCATCTGCAGTATCTTCTTATACATTGCATTTTTAATTTGTATGTTATTGCATTAATGGCCCTGTAAAGCTGCAGCAAGTAAGAATTTTATTCTTCCATCGCTGGTACATACGAAAATCAAACACTCTTGACGCTTCACTTGAAAGATCTGACAGACAAGTTAACCCTTCGATCTCCTACATTCTGTGCAATTACAATGTCTTTTTTAATGAGATTAGAATGCCCAGATCACTTTCTTTTGCCAAAGTCAGTCAATCATCAACGCTTCACACTTTCTTTCAGAAGAACAATATATCATCACCTTGCTAATATTCTTCCGAAAACCAAAGCCCAAAGATTGAGACATAAACAAAGAGATCAAAGTAAATTTAAATAAATGTTTAAACACCGTAGCTTAAACTTAGATTTAAGTTTATATTTTGTGCAGATTGCAATTTTGGAATCAAATTAATGTTTATCGTAACAATTAATATTTGGCATTGATGTTATTTTTATCCCACCCTCTTTCGCATGTTATATATAACAATATTTAGTGTACAATTTATTACTATCACAGATATTATATAGGCATACAGATAGACAGGTGATAGAATAAATAGTTCAAAGCACAAGCACAAGAACAAAAGCAGGAGATGGGCAAACTGACAACACGTACAATTTTGCTTCAAGGGTTTCCCACTGTGGAACCGCTGGTTAGACCCCCAAGTGGACCTGTTGGCCCCAAACCTCTCCTGCATTGGTGCAGCACCCTCTCCTCTCCTCCCCCCTCCCCTCCCCTCTCCTCCCCCCTCCCCCCCCCACCTAACCCCTCCCTCCCCCCTCCCCCCCTCCCCCCCTCCCCCCCTCCCTCTCCCCTCCCATTCCCCCCTCCCTCCCTCTACCGTCCTAGGCTCCATCCTAGGCCCCATTCTCTTCTCTCTGTGCATGCTCCCCCTCAGCCAAATCATTCAAAGGCACGGCATTTCTTTCCACTGCTATGCGGATGACACACAGCTTTATCTCCCCCTGAAACCCAACAACCGGTCAAATTTAATCAGCCTCATGCACTGCCTTGAGGACATAAAATGTTGGATGGCACAGAACTTCCTTCAACTAAACGAGAGCAAGTCTGAGGTCATCCTATTCGGCCCCCCCCCCCCCCCCCCCCCCCCCCCCCACCCCGACTCCATCAAAACGATAACAGGCAGCCTTGGAAGCCTATCCTCCCTAGTCAAACTGCAAGTCAAAAACCTTGGCGTGATATTTGACTCTGCATTAAAGTTTGACAAGCAAGTCAACGCTGTGGTAAAAGCCAGCTTCTTCCAGCTTCGTACAATAGCTAAAATCAAACCATTCCTCCAATTTGACGACATTGAAAAAATCATTCACGCATTCATTTCCTCCCGCCTAGACTACTGCAACTCCCTATACACTGGGATCAGCCAATCAACCCTGTCCCGCCTGCAATTGATCCAAAACACCGCAGCGAGACTCCTGACGGGCACCCGTAAAAGGGACCACATCACCCCGATTCTGGCCTCTCTCCACTGGCTCCCAGTACGGTACAGAATTAACTTCAAGCTCCTCCTATTCACATACAAGGCCCTAAACGGGCTTGCCCTCCCCCATATCAAAAATCTTCTAACCCACCACTCTATCTCCAGGTCCCTCAGGTCGGCCGATTTGGAGCTACTCACTATCCCACTATCCTGCAGTTGCAGCTCCTAGACTGTGGAACAGCATCCCTCTCCCCATCAGAACTGCCCCCTCCATCGACTCCTTTAAGTCCAGGCTCAAAACCTATTTCTACTCCCTGGCGTTTGAGGCCCTCTGAGGGGGCGCTGTGAACTGTTTATGTATGTGCTGTTATGTTTGTGTGCCATTGTATGTTTGTTTCTTAGTACCTGAACTGATGTACAGCACTTTGGTCAACGTGGGCTGTTTTTAAATGTGCTATACAAATAAAATTGACTTGACTTGACTTGATCTCTGATGCCCTAGTGTGAAACACCTCATCCCGGGCGCAGATGCAGCGTAGACGGAGGAATTGGGAGTAGGGGATAGACTTTTTGCAGGAGACAGGGTGGGAAGAAGTGTAGTCCAGATAGCTGTGTGAGTCAGTGGGTTTATAGTAGATGTCAGTCACTAGTCTGTCTCCTGTGATGGAGTTGGTGAGGTCCAGAAACAGGCGGGAGATGTCGGAGATTGTCCAGGTATATTTAAGGGCAGGATGGAAATTGAAAGTGAAGTGTTTGAAGTCAGTGAGTTCTGCATGGGTACAAGAGGTAGCAGCAATGCAGTCGTCGATGTAGCGGAGGTAGAGTTCGGGGATGGGGCCAGTGTACGTCCAGAACAGGGATTGTTCGACGTACCCGACAAAGAGGCAGGCATAGCTAGGGCCCATGCGAGTGCCCATAGCAACGCCTCTGGTTTGGAAGAAGTGGGAGGAGTCAAAGGAGAAGTAGTTAAGGGTAAGAACCAGCTCTGCTAGGCGGAGGAGGGTGTTAGTAGATGGGGATTGGCTGGTTCTATGCTCAAGGAAGAAACGGAGGGCTTCGAGACCATCCTTGTGGGGTGGAAGTGTAGAGTGACTGGACATCCATGGTAAAGATGAGGGAGTGGGGGCCTGGAAACCAGAAGTTATCGAGGAGATGGAGAGCGTGTGAGGTGTCTTGGACGTAGGTGGGGAGGGATTTGACCAGGGGGGATAGGATGGAGTCGAGGTAGGTGGAGATAAGTTCGGTGGAATATGAGCAGGCAGAGACAATGGGTCTGCCAGGACAGTTCTGTTTATGGATTTTAGGTAGAAGGTAAAATCGGGCCGTGCGGGGCTGGGGGACTATAAGTTTGGAGGCATTGGAGGGTAGATCGCCGGAAATGGTGAGGTCCGTGATGGTGCTGATGATAAAGGTCTGGTGTTTGTCAGTGGGGTCATGGTCCAAGGATAAGTAAGAAGAGGTGTCTGAGAGTTGTCGTCTGGCCTCGGTCCAGTAGAGGTCAGCCCGCCAGACTACCACAGCACCTCCCTTGTCAGCGGGAATTGAATGTGAATTGGTCATATACTCCTTCTTTAAGTGGTGTTGAAACAGTGTATGCTGCCAATGGCCAATATCAGCATGAAATTAGCCATGGAAGCTAACTTAAAATTGGCATTGCATTATTGGCCACTATCTTAGTTAGTTAAGGTAGCTAGCATAACTAAGTTCTTTAAAACATTCATTTCCACTTCAAAAATCAATGAAAACTCTTCCATAGAGAGAGGACTGTTTCTGATAAGGAAAACGTAGGATTGTGTGCATGTTAACTTCTTCGCCTGAGTGCCACCTTGTGGCAATATTTGGTTTGAGGAACATTTCTATGTGGCTGAACAACAAAGGCATAAATTGCAAAGAATAAATGGATGATGGATAAAAGAATAAAAGACCTTTAACAAGTTTCCACAAAGACTAATATTTTATTCATGGAGTTTGATTACCGGCCGGGGACTTTTAGATTTACACTTATTAACAAGGGACTCCAAAGGTTGATAATTGAAATGGCCTTGTGATATATGATTACTATTCCAGATGAAGCTATTTTGGATGTGTCTATATACAGCAAGGCAAGTCAGGCTGAACAAAGCAAGATTGGGATGCAATCAATTCAGAGCAATACTTTGCAAAATGAACTGCTGGCATGTGTCGCCCATCAAACAGTGCGGAATATAATTGAAAGCTGTGATCCTCACCAAGGCCCAGATTTAACAGGCAGA
>NW_027602899.1:0-25558 GCF_053455715.1 Rhinoraja longicauda
TGCCTTCAGTGGCTTGTCTTGCCTTCAATGGCTTGCCTTCAATGGATTGCCTTCAATGGCTTGCCTTCAATGGCTTGCCTTCAATGGCTTGCCTTCAATGGCTTGCCTTGCCTTCAATGGCTTGCCTTCAATGGCTTGCCTTGCCTTCAATGGCTTGCCATGCCTTCAGTGGCTTGCCTTGCCTTCAATGCCTTGCCTTCAATGTCTTGCCTTCAATGGCTCCCCTTGCCTTCAATGGCTTGCCTTCAATGGCTTGCCTTCAATGGCTTGCCTCCAATGGCTTCCCTCCAATGGCTTGGCCTTTAATGGCTTGCCTTCAATGGCTTGCCTTCAATGGCTCCCCTTGCCTTCAATGCCTAGCCTTCAATGGTTTGCCTTCAATGGCTCGCCTTGCCTTCAATGGCTTGCCTTCAATGGCTTGCCTTCAATGGCTTGCCTTCAATGGCTTGCCTTCAATGGCTTGCCTTCAATGGCTCCCCTTGCCTTCAATGCCTTGCCTTCAATGGCTTGCCTTCAATGGCTTGCCTTCAATGGCTTGCCTTCAATGCCTTGTCTTCAATGGCTTGTCTTCAATGGCTTGTCTTCAATGGCCTGTCTTCAATGGCTCGCCTTGCCTTCAATGCCTTGCCTTCAATGCCTTGCCTTCAATGGCTTGTCTTCAATGGCCTGTCTTCAATGGCTCGCCTTCAATGGCTCACCTTCAATGGCTTGCCGTCAATGGCTCGCCTTCAATGGCTTGTCTTCAATGGCTCGCCTTCAATGGCTTGCCTTCAATGGCTCGCCTTGCCTTCAGTGGCTCGCCTTGCCTTGAATGGCTCGTCTTTCCTTCAATGGCTCGCCTTCAATGGCTCGCCTTCAATGGCTTCCCTTGCCTTCAATGGCTCGCCTTGCCTTCAATGGCTTGCCTTCAATGGCTCGCCTTGCCTTCAATGCATTGCCTTCGATGCCTTGCCTTCAATGGCTCGCCTTGCCTTCAATGGCTTGCCTTCAATGGCTTGCCTTCAATGGCTTGCCTTCAATGGCTTGCCTCCAATGGCTTGCCTTTAATTGCTTGCCTTCAATGGCTTGCCTTCAATGGCTTGCCTTGCCTTCATTGCCTTGCCTTCAATGGCTTGCCTTCAATGCCTTACCTTTAATGGCTAGTCTTACCTTCAATGGCTCGCCTTGCCTTCAGTGGCTTGTCTTGCCTTCAATGGCTTGCCTTCAATGGCTTGCCTTCAATGGCTTGCCTTCAATGGCTTGCCTTCAATGAATTGCCTTGAATGGCTTGCCTTGAATGGCTCGCCTTGCCTTTAGTGTCGCGCCTTGCCTTCAATGGCTCGTGTTTCCTTCGATGGCTTGCCTTCGTGGCTAGCCTTCAATGGCTCGCCTTGCCTTCAATGGCTCGCCTTGCCTTGAATGGCTCGCCTTGCCTTCAATGGCTCGCCTTGCCTTCAATGGCTCGCCTTGCCTTCAATGGCTTGTCTTGCCTTCAATGGCTTGCCTTCAATGGCTTGCCTTCAATGGCTTGCCTTCAATGGCTTGCCTTGCCTTCAATGGCTTGCCTTCAATGGCTTGCCTTGCCTTCAATGGCTTGCCATGCCTTCAGTGGCTTGCCTTGCCTTCAATGCCTTGCCTTCAATGGCTCCCCTTGCCTTCAATGGCTTGTCTTCAATGGCTTGCCTTCAATGGCTTGCCTCCAATGGCTTGCCTCCAATGGCTTGCCTTTAATGGCTTGCCTTCAATGGCTTGCCTTCAATGGCTCCCCTTGCCTTCAATGCCTAGCCTTCAATGGTTTGCCTTCAATGGCTCGCCTTGCCTTCAATGGCTTGCCTTCAAGGGCTCCCCTTGCCTTCAATGCCTTGCCTTCAATGCCTTGCCTTCAATGGCTTGCCTTCAATGCCTTGCCTTCAATGGCTTGCCTTCAATGGCTTGCCTTCAATGGCTTGCCTTCAATGGCTTGCCTTGTCTTCAATGGCTTGCCTTGCCTTCAATGCCTTGTCTTGCCTTCAATGGCTTGCCTTGCCTTCAATGCCTTGTCTTGCCTTTAATGGCTCGCCTTGCCTTCAATGGCTTGCCTTCAATGGCTTGCCTTCAATGGCTTGCCTTGCCTTCAATGCCTTGTCTTGCCTTCAATGGCTTGCCTTGCCTTCAATGCCTTGTCTTGCCTTCAATGGCTCGCCTTGCCTTCAATGGCTAGCCTTCAATGGTTTGCCATCAATGGCTCGCCTTGTCTTCAATGGCTTGCCTTCAATGGCTTGCCTTCAATGGCTCGCCTTGTCTTCAATGACTTGCCTTCAATGGCTCGCCTTGTCTTCAATGCCTTGTCTTCAATGCCTTGCCTTAAATGCTTTGCCTTCAATGGCTTGCCTTCAATGGCTTGCCTTCAATGGCTTGCCTTCAATGGCTTGCCTCCAATGGCTTGCCTTTAATTGCTTGCCTTCAATGGCTTGCCTTCAATGGCTTGCCTTGCCTTCATTGCCTTGCCTTCAATGGCTTGCCTTCAATGCCTTACCTTTAATGGCTAGTCTTGCCTTCAATGGCTCGCCTTGCCTTCAGTGGCTTGTCTTGCCTTCAATGGCTTGCCTTCAATGGCTTGCCTTCAATGGCTTGCCTTGAATGGCTCGCCTTGCCTTTAGTGTCGCGCCTTGCCTTCAATGGCTCGTGTTTCCTTCGATGGCTTGCCTTCGTGGCTAGCCTTCAATGGCTCGCCTTGCCTTCAATGGCTTGCCTTCAATGGCTTGCCTTCAATGGCTTGCCTTCAATGGCTTGCCTTGCCTTCAATGGCTTGCCTTCAATGGCTTGCCTTGCCTTCAATGGCTTGCCATGCCTTCAATGGCTTGCCTTGCCTTCAATGCCTTGCCTTCAATGTCTTGCCTTCAATGGCTCCCCTTGCCTTCAATGGCTTGCCTTCAATGGCTTGCCTTCAATGGCTTGCCTCCAATGGCTTGCCTCCAATGGCTTGCCTTTAATGGCTTGCCTTCAATGGCTTGCCTTCAATGGCTCCCCTTGCCTTCAATGCCTAGCCTTCAATGGTTTGCCTTCAATGGCTCGCCTTGCCTTCAATGGCTTGCCTTCAAGGGCTCCCCTTGCCTTCAATGCCTTGCCTTCAATGGCTTGCCTTCAATGGCTTGCCTTCAATGGCTTGCCTTTAATGGCTTGCCTTCAATGGCTTGCCTTCAATGGCTCCCCTTGCCTTCAATGCCTTGCCTTCAATGGCTTGCCTTCAATGGCTTGCCTTCAATGGCTTGCCTTCAATGCCTTATCTTCAATGGCTTGTCTTCAATGGCTTGTCTTCAATGGCCTGTCTTCAATGGCTCGCATTGCCTTCAATGCCTTGCCTTCAATGCCTTGCCTTCAATGGCTGGTCTTCAATGGCCTGTCTTCAATGGCTCGCCTTCAATGGCTCACCTTCAATGGCTTGCCGTCAATGGCTCGCCTTCAATGGCTTGTCTTCAATGGCTCGCCTTCAATGGCTTGCCTTCAATGGCTCGCCTTGCCTTCAGTGGCTCGCCTTGCCTTGAATGGCTCGTCTTTCCTTCAATGGCTCGCCTTCAATGGCTCGCCTTCAATGGCTTCCCTTGCCTTCAATGGCTCGCCTTGCCTTCAATGGCTTGCCTTCAATGGCTCGCCTTGCCTTCAATGCATTGCCTTCGATGCCTTGCCTTCAATGGCTCGCCTTGCCTTCAATGGCTTGCCTTCAATGGCTTGCCTTCAATGGCTTGCCTTCAATGGCTTGCCTTCAATGGCTTGCCTTCAATGGCTTGCCTTGCCTTCAATGGCTTGCCTTGCCTTCAATGCCTTGTCTTGCCTTCAATGGCTTGCCTTGCCTTCAATGCCTTGTCTTGCCTTCAATGGATCGCCTTGCCTTCAATGGCTTGCCTTCAATGGCTTGCCTTCAATGGCTTGCCTTCAATGGCTTGCCTTGCCTTCAATGCCTTGTCTTGCCTTCAATGGCTTGCCTTGCCTTCAATGCCTTGTCTTGCCTTCAATGGCTCGCCTTGCCTTCAATGGCTAGCCTTCAATGGTTTGCCATCAATGGCTCGCCTTGTCTTCAATGGCTTGCCTTCAATGGCTTGCCTTCAATGGCTCGCCTTGTCTTCAATGACTTGCCTTCAATGGCTCGCCTTGTCTTCAATGCCTTGTCTTCAATGCCTTGCCTTAAATGCTTTGCCTTCAATGGCTTGCCTTCAAAGGCTTGCCTTCAATGGCTTGCCTTCAATGGCTTGCCTTCAATGGCTTGCCTCCAATGGCTTGCCTTTAATTGCTTGCCTTCAATGGCTTGCCTTCAATGGCTTGCCTTGCCTTCATTGCCTTGCCTTCAATGGCTTGCCTTCAATGCCTTAATGGCTAGTCTTGCCTTCAATGGCTCGCCTTGCCTTCAGTGGCTTGTCTTGCCTTCAATGGCTTGCCTTCAATGGCTTGCCTTCAATGGCTTGCCTTCAATGGCTTGCCTTCAATGGCTTGCCTTCAATGGCTTGCCTTCAATGGCTTGCCTTCAATGGCTTGCCTTCAATGGCTTGCCTTGCCTTCAATGGCTTGCCTTGCCTTCAATGGCTTGCCTTGCCTTCAATGGCTTGCCATGCCTTCAATGGCTTGCCTTGCCTTCAATGCCTTGCCTTCAATGTCTTGCCTTCAATGGCTCCCCTTGCCTTCAATGGCTTGCCTTCAATGGCTTGCCTTCAATGGCTTGCCTCCAATGGCATGCCTCCAATGGCTTGCCTTTAATGGCTTGCCTTCAATGGCTTGCCTTCAATGGCTCCCCTTGCCTTCAATGCCTAGCCTTCAATGGTTTGCCTTCAATGGCTCGCCTTGCCTTCAATGGCTTGCCTTCAAGGGCTCCCCTTGCCTTCAATGCATTGCCTTCAATGGCTTGCCTTCAATGGCTTGCCTTCAATGGCTTGCCTTTAATGGCTTGCCTTCAATGGCTTGCCTTCAATGGCTCCCCTTGCCTTCAATGCCTTGTCTTCAATGGCTTGTCTTCAATGGCTTGTCTTCAATGGCCTATCTTCAATGGCTCGCCTTGCCTTCAATGCCTTGCCTTCAATGCCTTGCCTTCAATGGCTTGTCTTCAATGGCCTGTCTTCAATGGCTCGCCTTCAATGGCTCACCTTCAATGGCTTGCCGTCAATGGCTCGCCTTCAATGGCTTGTCTTCAATGGCTCGCCTTCAATGGCTTGCCTTCAATGGCTCGCCTGGACTTCAGTGGCTCGCCTTGCCTTGAATGGCTCGTCTTTCCTTCAATGGCTCGCCTTCAATGGCTCGCCTTCAATGGCTTCCCTTGCCTTCAATGGCTCGCCTTGCCTTCAATGGCTTGCCTTCAATGGCTCGCCTTGCCTTCAATGCATTGCGTTCGATGCCTTGCCTTCAATGGCTCGCCTTGCCTTCAATGGCTTACCTTCAATGGCTTGCCTTCAATGGCTTGCCTTCAATGGCTTGCCTTCAATGGCTTGCCTTCAATGGCTTGCCTTGCCTTCAATGGCTTGCCTTGCCTTCAATGGCTTGCCTTGCCTTCAATGGCTTGCCATGCCTTCAATGGCTTGCCTTGCCTTCAATGCCTTGCCTTCAATGTCTTGCCTTCAATGGCTCCCCTTGCCTTCAATGGCTTGCCTTCAATGGCTTGCCTTCAATGGCTTGCCTCCAATGGCATGCCTCCAATGGCTTGCCTTTAATGGCTTGCCTTCAATGGCTTGCCTTCAATGGCTCCCCTTGCCTTCAATGCCTAGCCTTCAATGGTTTGCCTTCAATGGCTCGCCTTGCCTTCAATGGCTTGCCTTCAAGGGCTCCCCTTGCCTTCAATGCATTGCCTTCAATGGCTTGCCTTCAATGGCTTGCCTTCAATGGCTTGCCTTTAATGGCTTGCCTTCAATGGCTTGCCTTCAATGGCTCCCCTTGCCTTCAATGCCTTGTCTTCAATGGCTTGTCTTCAATGGCTTGTCTTCAATGGCCTATCTTCAATGGCTCGCCTTGCCTTCAATGCCTTGCCTTCAATGCCTTGCCTTCAATGGCTTGTCTTCAATGGCCTGTCTTCAATGGCTCGCCTTCAATGGCTCACCTTCAATGGCTTGCCGTCAATGGCTCGCCTTCAATGGCTTGTCTTCAATGGCTCGCCTTCAATGGCTTGCCTTCAATGGCTCGCCTGGACTTCAGTGGCTCGCCTTGCCTTGAATGGCTCGTCTTTCCTTCAATGGCTCGCCTTCAATGGCTCGCCTTCAATGGCTTCCCTTGCCTTCAATGGCTCGCCTTGCCTTCAATGGCTTGCCTTCAATGGCTCGCCTTGCCTTCAATGCATTGCCTTCGATGCCTTGCCTTCAATGGCTCGCCTTGCCTTCAATGGCTTGCCTTCAATGGCTTGCCTTCAATGGCTTGCCTTCAATGGCTTGCCTTCAATGGCTTGCCTTCAATGGCTTGCCTTCAATGGCTTGCCTTGCCTTCAATGGCTTGCCTTGCCTTCAATGCCTTGTCTTGCCTTCAATGGCTTGCCTTGCCTTCAATGCCTTGTCTTGCCTTCAATGGCTCGCCTTGCCTTCAATGGCTTGCCTTCAATGGCTTGCCTTCAATGGCTTGCCTTCAATGGCTTGCCTTCAATGGCTTGCCTTGCCTTCAATGCCTTGTCTTGCCTTCAATGGCTTGCCTTGCCTTCAATGCCTTGTCTTGCCTTCAATGGCTCGCCTTGCCTTCAATGCTAGCCTTCAATGGTTTGCCATCAATGGCTCGCCTTGTCTTCAATGGCTTGCCTTCAATGGCTTGCCTTCAATGGCTCGCCTTGTCTTCAATGACTTGCCTTCAATGGCTCGCCTTGTCTTCAATGCCTTGTCTTCAATGCCTTGCCTTAAATGCTTTGCCTTCAATGGCTTGCCTTCAATGGCTTGCCTTCAATGGCTTGCCTTCAATGGCTTGCCTCCAATGGCTTGCCTTTAATTGCTTACCTTCAATGGCTTGCCTTCAATGGCTTGCCTTGCCTTCATTGCCTTGCCTTCAATGGCTTGCCTTCAATGCCTTGCCTTTAATGGCTAGTCTTGCCTTCAATGGCTCGCCTTGCCTTCAGTGGCTTGTCTTGCCTTCAATGGCTTGCCTTCAATGGATTGCCTTCAATGGCTTGCCTTCAATGGCTTGCCTTCAATGGCTTGCCTTCAATGGCTTGCCTTGCCTTCAATGGCTTGCCTTCAATGGCTTGCCTTGCCTTCAATGGCTTGCCATGCCTTCAGTGGCTTGCCTTGCCTTCAATGCCTTGCCTTCAATGTCTTGCCTTCAATGGCTCCCCTTGCCTTCAATGGCTTGCCTTCAATGGCTTGCCTTCAATGGCTTGCCTCCAATGGCTTCCCTCCAATGGCTTGGCCTTTAATGGCTTGCCTTCAATGGCTTGCCTTCAATGGCTCCCCTTGCCTTCAATGCCTAACCTTCAATGGTTTGCCTTCAATGGCTCGCCTTGCCTTCAATGGCTTGCCTTCAAGGGCTCCCCTTGCCTTCAATGCCTAGCCTTCAATGGCTTGCCTTCAATGGCTCGCCTTGCCTTCAATGCATTGCGTTCGATGCCTTGCCTTCAATGGCTCGCCTTGCCTTCAATGGCTTGCCTTCAATGGCTTGCCTTCAATGGCTTGCCTTCAATGGCTTGCCTTCAATGGCTTGCCTTCAATGGCTTGCCTTGCCTTCAATGGCTTGCCTTGCCTTCAATGCCTTGTCTTGCCTTCAATGGCTTGCCTTGCCTTCAATGCCTTGTCTTGCCTTCAATGGCTCGCCTTGCCTTCAATGGCTTGCCTTCAATGGCTTGCCTTCAATGGCTTGCCTTCAATGGCTTGCCTTCAATGGCTTGCCTTGCCTTCAATGCCTTGTCTTGCCTTCAATGGCTTGCCTTGCCTTCAATGCCTTGTCTTGCCTTCAATGGCTCGCCTTGCCTTCAATGGCTAGCCTTCAATGGTTTGCCATCAATGGCTCGCCTTGTCTTCAATGGCTTGCCTTCAATGGCTTGCCTTCAATGGCTCGCCTTGTCTTCAATGACTTGCCTTCAATGGCTCGCCTTGTCTTCAATGCCTTGTCTTCAATGCCTTGCCTTAAATGCTTTGCCTTCAATGGCTTGCCTTCAATGGCTTGCCTTCAATGGCTTGCCTTCAATGGTTGCCTCCAATGGCTTGCCTTTAATTGCTTACCTTCAATGGCTTGCCTTCAATGGCTTGCCTTGCCTTCAATGGCTTGCCATGCCTTCAGTGGCTTGCCTTGCCTTCAATGCCTTGCCTTCAATGTCTTGCCTTCAATGGCTCCCCTTGCCTTCAATGGCTTGCCTTCAATGGCTTGCCTTCAATGGCTTGCCTCCAATGGCTTCCCTCCAATGGCTTGGCCTTTAATGGCTTGCCTTCAATGGCTTGCCTTCAATGGCTCCCCTTGCCTTCAATGCCTAGCCTTCAATGGTTTGCCTTCAATGGCTCGCCTTGCCTTCAATGGCTTGCCTTCAAGGGCTCCCCTTGCCTTCAATGCCTAGCCTTCAATGGCTTGCCTTCAATGGCTTGCCTTCAATGGCTTGCCTTTAATGGCTTGCCTTCAATGGCTTGCCTTCAATGGCTCCCCTTGCCTTCAATGCCTTGCCTTCAATGGCTTGCCTTCAATGGCTTGCCTTCAATGGCTTGCCTTCAATGGCTTGCCTTCAATGGCTTGCCTTGCCTTCAATGGCTTGCCTTGCCTTCAATGGCTTGCCTTGCCTTCAATGGCTTGCCATGCCTTCAATGGCTTGCCTTGCCTTCAATGCCTTGCCTTCAATGTCTTGCCTTCAATGGCTCCCCTTGCCTTCAATGGCTTGCCTTCAATGGCTTGCCTTCAATGGCTTGCCTCCAATGGCATGCCTCCAATGGCTTGCCTTTAATGGCTTGCCTTCAATGGCTTGCCTTCAATGGCTCCCCTTGCCTTCAATGCCTAGCCTTCAATGGTTTGCCTTCAATGGCTCGCCTTGCCTTCAATGGCTTGCCTTCAAGGGCTCCCCTTGCCTTCAATGCATTGCCTTCAATGGCTTGCCTTCAATGGCTTGCCTTCAATGGCTTGCCTTTAATGGCTTGCCTTCAATGGCTTGCCTTCAATGGCTCCCCTTGCCTTCAATGCCTTTTCTTCAATGGCTTGTCTTCAATGGCTTGTCTTCAATGGCCTATCTTCAATGGCTCGCCTTGCCTTCAATGCCTTGCCTTCAATGCCTTGCCTTCAATGGCTTGTCTTCAATGGCCTGTCTTCAATGGCTCGCCTTCAATGGCTCACCTTCAATGGCTTGCCGTCAATGGCTCGCCTTCAATGGCTTGTCTTCAATGGCTCGCCTTCAATGGCTTGCCTTCAATGGCTCGCCTGGACTTCAGTGGCTCGCCTTGCCTTGAATGGCTCGTCTTTCCTTCAATGGCTCGCCTTCAATGGCTCGCCTTCAATGGCTTCCCTTGCCTTCAATGGCTCGCCTTGCCTTCAATGGCTTGCCTTCAATGGCTCGCCTTGCCTTCAATGCATTGCGTTCGATGCCTTGCCTTCAATGGCTCGCCTTGCCTTCAATGGCTTGCCTTCAATGGCTTGCCTTCAATGGCTTGCCTTCAATGGCTTGCCTTCAATGGCTTGCCTTCAATGGCTTGCCTTCAATGGCTTGCCTTGCCTTCAATGGCTTGCCTTGCCTTCAATGCCTTGTCTTGCCTTCAATGGCTTGCCTTGCCTTCAATGCCTTGTCTTGCCTTCAATGGCTCGCCTTGCCTTCAATGGCTTGCCTTCAATGGCTTGCCTTCAATGGCTTGCCTTCAATGGCTTGCCTTCAATGGCTTGCCTTCAATGGCTTGCCTTGCCTTCAATGCCTTGTCTTGCCTTCAATGGCTTGCCTTGCCTTCAATGCCTTGTCTTGCCTTCAATGGCTCGCCTTGCCTTCAATGGCTAGCCTTCAATGGTTTGCCATCAATGGCTCGCCTTGTCTTCAATGGCTTGCCTTCAATGGCTTGCCTTCAATGGCTCGCCTTGTCTTCAATGACTTGCCTTCAATGGCTCGCCTTGTCTTCAATGCCTTGTCTTCAATGCCTTGCCTTAAATGCTTTGCCTTCAATGGCTTGCCTTCAATGGCTTGCCTTCAATGGCTTGCCTTCAATGGCTTGCCTCCAATGGCTTGCCTTTAATTGCTTACCTTCAATGGCTTGCCTTCAATGGCTTGCCTTGCCTTCATTGCCTTGCCTTCAATGGCTTGCCATCAATGCCTTGCCTTTAATGGCTAGTCTTGCCTTCAATGGCTCGCCTTGCCTTCAGTGGCTTGTCTTGCCTTCAATGGCTTGCCTTCAATGGATTGCCTTCAATGGCTTGCCTTCAATGGCTTGCCTTCAATGGCTTGCCTTCAATGGCTTGCCTTGCCTTCAATGGCTTGCCTTCAATGGCTTGCCTTGCCTTCAATGGCTTGCCATGCCTTCAGTGGCTTGCCTTGCCTTCAATGCCTTGCCTTCAATGTCTTGCCTTCAATGGCTCCCCTTGCCTTCAATGGCTTGCCTTCAATGGCTTGCCTTCAATGGCTTGCCTCCAATGGCTTCCCTCCAATGGCTTGGCCTTCAATGGCTTGCCTTCAATGGCTTGCCTTTAATGGCTTGCCTTCAATGGCTTGCCTTCAATGGCTCCCCTTGCCTTCAATGCCTTGCCTTCAATGGCTTGCCTTCAATGGCTTGCCTTCAATGGCTTGCCTTCAATGGCTTGCCTTCAATGCCTTGTCTTCAATGGCTTGTCTTCAATGGCTTGTCTTCAATGGCCTGTCTTCAATGGCTCGCCTTGCCTTCAATGCCTTGCCTTCAATGCCTTGCCTTCAATGGCTTGTCTTCAATGGCCTGTCTTCAATGGCTCGCCTTCAATGGCTCACCTTCAATGGCTTGCCGTCAATGGCTCGCCTTCAATGGCTTGTCTTCAATGGCTCGCCTTCAATGGCTTGCCTTCAATGGCTCGCCTTGCCTTCAGTGGCTCGCCTTGCCTTGAATGGCTCGTCTTTCCTTCAATGGCTCGCCTTCAATGGCTCGCCTTCAATGGCTTCCCTTGCCTTCAATGGCTCGCCTTGCCTTCAATGGCTTGCCTTCAATGGCTCCCCTTGCCTTCAATGCATTGCCTTCGATGCCTTGCCTTCAATGGCTCGCCTTGCCTTCAATGGCTTGCCTTCAATGGCTTGCCTTCAATGGCTTGCCTTCAATGGCTTGCCTCCAATGGCTTGCCTTTAATTGCTTGCCTTCAATGGCTTGCCTTCAATGGCTTGCCTTGCCTTCATTGCCTTGCCTTCAATGGCTTGCCTTCAATGCCTTACCTTTAATGGCTAGTCTTACCTTCAATGGCTCGCCTTGCCTTCAGTGGCTTGTCTTGCCTTCAATGGCTTGCCTTCAATGGCTTGCCTTCAATGGCTTGCCTTGAATGGCTTGCCTTCAATGGATTGCCTTGAATGGCTTGCCTTGAATGGCTCGCCTTGCCTTTAGTGTCGCGCCTTGCCTTCAATGGCTCGTGTTTCCTTCGATGGCTTGCCTTCGTGGCTAGCCTTCAATGGCTCGCCTTGCCTTCAATGGCTCGCCTTGCCTTCAATGGCTCGCCTTGCCTTCAATGGCTCGCCTTGCCTTCAATGGCTCGCCTTGCCTTCAATGGCTCGCCTTGCCTTCAATGGCTTGTCTTGCCTTCAATGGCTTGCCTTCAATGGCTTGCCTTCAATGGCTTGCCTTCAATGGCTTGCCTTGCCTTCAATGGCTTGCCTTCAATGGCTTGCCTTGCCTTCAATGGCTTGCCATGCCTTCAGTGGCTTGCCTTGCCTTCAATGCCTTGCCTTCAATGGCTCCCCTTGCCTTCAATGGCTTGCCTTCAATGGCTTGCCTTCAATGGCTTGCCTCCAATGGCTTGCCTCCAATGGCTTGCCTTTAATGGCTTGCCTTCAATGGCTTGCCTTCAATGGCTCCCCTTGCCTTCAATGCCTAGCCTTCAATGGTTTGCCTTCAATGGCTCGCCTTGCCTTCAATGGCTTGCCTTCAAGGGCTCCCCTTGCCTTCAATGCCTTGCCTTCAATGGCTTGCCTTCAATGCCTTGCCTTCAATGGCTTGCCTTCAATGGCTTGCCTTCAATGGCTTGCCTTCAATGGCTTGCCTTGTCTTCAATGGCTTGCCTTGCCTTCAATGCCTTGTCTTGCCTTCAATGGCTTGCCTTGCCTTCAATGCCTTGTCTTGCCTTTAATGGCTCGCCTTGCCTTCAATGGCTTGCCTTCAATGGCTTGCCTTCAATGGCTTTCCTTGCCTTCAATGCCTTGTCTTGCCTTCAATGGCTTGCCTTGCCTTCAATGCCTTGTCTTGCCTTCAATGGCTCGCCTTGCCTTCAATGGCTAGCCTTCAATGGTTTGCCATCAATGGCTCGCCTTGTCTTCAATGGCTTGCCTTCAATGGCTTGCCTTCAATGGCTCGCCTTGTCTTCAATGACTTGCCTTCAATGGCTCGCCTTGTCTTCAATGCCTTGTCTTCAATGCCTTGTCTTCAATGCCTTGCCTTAAATGCTTTGCCTTCAATGGCTTGCCTTCAATGGCTTGCCTTCAATGGCTTGCCTTCAATGGCTTGCCTCCAATGGCTTGCCATTAATTGCTTGCCTTCAATGGCTTGCCTTCAATGGCTTGCCTTGCCTTCATTGCCTTGCCTTCAATGGCTTGCCTTCAATGCCTTACCTTTAATGGCTAGTCTTGCCTTCAATGGCTCGCCTTGCCTTCAGTGGCTTGTCTTGCCTTCAATGGCTTGCCTTCAATGGCTTGCCTTCAATGGCTTGCCTTGAATGGCTCGCCTTGCCTTTAGTGTCGCGCCTTGCCTTCAATGGCTCGTGTTTCCTTCGATGGCTTGCCTTCGTGGCTAGCCTTCAATGGCTCGCCTTGCCTTCAATGGCTTGCCTTCAATGGCTTGCCTTCAATGGCTTGCCTTCAATGGCTTGCCTTGCCTTCAATGGCTTGCCTTCAATGGCTTGCCTTGCCTTCAATGGCTTGCCATGCCTTCAATGGCTTGCCTTGCCTTCAATGCCTTGCCTTCAATGTCTTGCCTTCAATGGCTCCCCTTGCCTTCAATGGCTTGCCTTCAATGGCTTGCCTTCAATGGCTTGCCTCCAATGGCTTGCCTCCAATGGCTTGCCTTTAATGGCTTGCCTTCAATGGCTTGCCTTCAATGGCTCCCCTTGCCTTCAATGCCTAGCCTTCAATGGTTTGCCTTCAATGGCTCGCCTTGCCTTCAATGGCTTGCCTTCAAGGGCTCCCCTTGCCTTCAATGCCTTGCCTTCAATGGCTTGCCTTCAATGGCTTGCCTTCAATGGCTTGCCTTTAATGGCTTGCCTTCAATGGCTTGCCTTCAATGGCTCCCCTTGCCTTCAATGCCTTGCCTTCAATGGCTTGCCTTCAATGGCTTGCCTTCAATGGCTTGCCTTCAATGCCTTATCTTCAATGGCTTGTCTTCAATGGCTTGTCTTCAATGGCCTGTCATCAATGGCTCGCCTTGCCTTCAATGCCTTGCCTTCAATGCCTTGCCTTCAATGGCTGGTCTTCAATGGCCTGTCTTCAATGGCTCGCCTTCAATGGCTCACCTTCAATGGCTTGCCGTCAATGGCTCGCCTTCAATGGCTTGTCTTCAATGGCTCGCCTTCAATGGCTTGCCTTCAATGGCTCGCCTTGCCTTCAGTGGCTCGCCTTGCCTTGAATGGCTCGTCTTTCCTTCAATGGCTCGCCTTCAATGGCTCGCCTTCAATGGCTTCCCTTGCCTTCAATGGCTCGCCTTGCCTTCAATGGCTTGCCTTCAATGGCTCGCCTTGCCTTCAATGCATTGCCTTCGATGCCTTGCCTTCAATGGCTCGCCTTGCCTTCAATGGCTTGCCTTCAATGGCTTGCCTTCAATGGCTTGCCTTCAATGGCTTGCCTTCAATGGCTTGCCTTCAATGGCTTGCCTTGCCTTCAATGGCTTGCCTTGCCTTCAATGCCTTGTCTTGCCTTCAATGGCTTGCCTTGCCTTCAATGCCTTGTCTTGCCTTCAATGGCTCGCCTTGCCTTCAATGGCTTGCCTTCAATGGCTTGCCTTCAATGGCTTGCCTTCAATGGCTTGCCTTCAATGGCTTGCCTTGCCTTCAATGCCTTGTCTTGCCTTCAATGGCTTGCCTTGCCTTCAATGCCTTGTCTTGCCTTCAATGGCTCGCCTTGCCTTCAATGGCTAGCCTTCAATGGTTTGCCATCAATGGCTCGCCTTGTCTTCAATGGCTTGCCTTCAATGGCTTGCCTTCAATGGCTCGCCTTGTCTTCAATGACTTGCCTTCAATGGCTCGCCTTGTCTTCAATGCCTTGTCTTCAATGCCTTGCCTTAAATGCTTTGCCTTCAATGGCTTGCCTTCAAAGGCTTGCCTTCAATGGCTTGCCTTCAATGGCTTGCCTTCAATGGCTTGCCTCCAATGGCTTGCCTTTAATTGCTTGCCTTCAATGGCTTGCCTTCAATGGCTTGCCTTGCCTTCATTGCCTTGCCTTCAATGGCTTGCCTTCAATGCCTTAATGGCTAGTCTTGCCTTCAATGGCTCGCCTTGCCTTCAGTGGCTTGTCTTGCCTTCAATGGCTTGCCTTCAATGGCTTGCCTTCAATGGCTTGCCTTCAATGGCTTGCCTTCAATGGCTTGCCTTCAATGGCTTGCCTTCAATGGCTCGCCTTGCCTTCAGTGGCTTGTCTTGCCTTCAATGGCTTGCCTTCAATGGCTTGCCTTGAATGGCTCGCCTTGCCTTTAGTGTCGCGCCTTGCCTTCAATGGCTCGTGTTTCCTTCGATGGCTTGCCTTCGTGGCTAGCCTTCAATGGCTCGCCTTGCCTTCAATGGCTAGCCTTCAATGGCTTGCCTTCAATGGCTTGCCTTCAATGGCTTGCCTTGCCTTCAATGGCTTGCCTTGCCTTCAATGGCTTGCCTTGCCTTCAATGGCTTGTCTTGCCTTCAATGGCTTGCCTTCAATGGCTTGCCTTCAATGGCTTGCCTTCAATGGCTTGCCTTCAATGGCTTGCCTTCAATGGCTTGCCTTCAATGGCTTGCCTTGCCTTCAATGGCTTGCCTTGCCTTCAATGGCTTGCCTTGCCTTCAATGGCTTGCCATGCCTTCAATGGCTTGCCTTGCCTTCAATGCCTTGCCTTCAATGTCTTGCCTTCAATGGCTCCCCTTGCCTTCAATGGCTTGCCTTCAATGGCTTGCCTTCAATGGCTTGCCTCCAATGGCATGCCTCCAATGGCTTGCCTTTAATGGCTTGCCATCAATGGCTTGCCTTCAATGGCTCCCCTTGCCTTCAATGCCTAGCCTTCAATGGTTTGCCTTCAATGGCTCGCCTTGCCTTCAATGGCTTGCCTTCAAGGGCTCCCCTTGCCTTCAATGCATTGCCTTCAATGGCTTGCCTTCAATGGCTTGCCTTCAATGGCTTGCCTTTAATGGCTTGCCTTCAATGGCTTGCCTTCAATGGCTCCCCTTGCCTTCAATGCCTTGTCTTCAATGGCTTGTCTTCAATGGCTTGTCTTCAATGGCCTATCTTCAATGGCTCGCCTTGCCTTCAATGCCTTGCCTTCAATGCCTTGCCTTCAATGGCTTGTCTTCAATGGCCTGTCTTCAATGGCTCGCCTTCAATGGCTCACCTTCAATGGCTTGCCGTCAATGGCTCGCCTTCAATGGCTTGTCTTCAATGGCTCGCCTTCAATGGCTTGCCTTCAATGGCTCGCCTGGACTTCAGTGGCTCGCCTTGCCTTGAATGGCTCGTCTTTCCTTCAATGGCTCGCCTTCAATGGCTCGCCTTCAATGGCTTCCCTTGCCTTCAATGGCTCGCCTTGCCTTCAATGGCTTGCCTTCAATGGCTCGCCTTGCCTTCAATGCATTGCCTTCGATGCCTTGCCTTCAATGGCTCGCCTTGCCTTCAATGGCTTGCCTTCAATGGCTTGCCTTCAATGGCTTGCCTTCAATGGCTTGCCTTGCCTTCAATGGCTTGCCTTGCCTTCAATGGCTTGCCTTCAATGGCTTGCCTTCAATGGCTTGCCTTCAATGGCTTGCCTTCAATGGCTTGCCTTCAATGGCTTGCCTTCAATGGCTTGCCTTCAATGGCTTGCCTTCAATGGCTTGCCTTCAATGGCTTGCCTTGCCTTCGATGCCTTGTCTTGCCTTCAATGGCTTGCCTTGCCTTCAATGCCTTGTCTTGCCTTCAATGGCTCGCCTTGCCTTCAATGGCTTGCCTTCAATGGCTTGCCTTCAATGGCTTGCCTTCAATGGCTTGCCTTCAATGGCTTGCCTTGCCTTCAATGCCTTGTCTTGCCTTCAATGGCTCGCCTTGCCTTCAATGGCTAGCCTTCAATGGTTTGCCATCAATGGCTCGCCTTGTCTTCAATGGCTTGTCTTCAATGGCTTGCCTTCAATGGCTCGCCTTGTCTTCAATGACTTGCCTTCAATGGCTCGCCTTGTCTTCAATGCCTTGTCTTCAATGCCTTACCTTAAATGCTTTGCCTTCAATGGCTTGCCTTCAATGGCTTGCCTTCAATGGCTTGCCTTCAATGCCTTGCCTTCAATGGTTTGCCCTGCCTTTAATGGCTCGCCTTGCCTTCAATAGCTTGCCCTGCCTTCAATGCCTTGCCTTCAATGCCTTGCCTTCAATGGCTCGCCTTCAATGGCTCGCCTTGCCTTCAATGCCCTGCCTTGCCTTCAATAGCTTGCCTTGCCTTCAATGCCTTGCCTTGCCTTCAATGGCTAGCCTTGAATGGTTTGCCATCAATGGCTCGCCTTGTCTTCAATGGCTTGCCTTCAATGGCTCGCCTTCAATGGCTCGCCTTGCCTACAATGCCCTGCCTTGGCTTCAATAGCTTGCCTTGCCTTCAATGCCTTGCCTTGCCTTCAATGGCTTGTCTTCAATGCCTTGCCTTCAATGCCTTGCCTTCAATGGCTTGCCTTCAATGGCTCGTCTTGCCTTCAATGGCTTGCCTTGTCTTCAATGCCTTCTCTTCAATGCCTTGCCTTCAATGCTTTGCCTTCAATGGCTTGCCTTCAATGTCTTGCCTTCAATGGCTTGCCTTCAATGGCTTGCCCTGCCTTCAATGGCTCGCCTTGCCTTCAATAGCTTGCCCTGCCTTCAATGCCTTTCCCTCAATGCCTTGCCTTCAATGGCTCGCCTTCAATGGCTCGCCTTACCTTCAATGCCTTACCTTTAATGCTTTGCCTTCCGTTGAATGGTTCGCCTTGCCTTAAATGGCTCTCCTTCAATGGCTCGCCTTCAATGGCTCACCTTCAATGGCTTGTCTTCAATGGCTCGCCTTCAATGGCTTGCCTTGCCGTCAATGGCTCGCCTTCAATGGCTTGCCTTCAATGGCTTGCCTTCAATGGCTCGCCTTGCCTTCAGTGGCTCGCCTTGCCTTCAATGGCTCGCCTTCAATGGCTTGCCTTGCCTTCAATGGCTTGCCTTCAATGGCTCGCCTTGCCTTCAGTGGCTCGCCTTGCCTTCAATGGCTCGCCTTCAATGGCTTGCCTTGCCTTCAATGGCTTGCCTTCAATGACTTGCCTTCAGTGGCTAGCCTTGCCTTCAATGGCTCGCCTTGCCTTCAATGGCCTGTCTTTCCTTCAATGGCATGCCTTACCTTCAATGGCTTCCCTTGCCTTCAATGCCTTGCCTTCAATGCCTTGTCTTCAATGGCCTGTCTTCAATGGCTTGCCTTCAATGGCTCGCCTTGCCTTCAATGCCTTGCCTTCAATTGCTTGCCTTGCGTTCAATGGCTTGCCTTCAATGGCGTGCCTTCAATGGCTTGCCTTCAATAGCTTGCCTTCAATGGCTTGCCTTCAATGGCTTGCCTTCAATGGCTTGCCTTCAATGGCACGCCTTCAATGGCTTGCCTTCAATGGCTTGCCTTCAATGGCTTGCCTTCAATGGCTTGCTTTGCCTTCAATGGCTTGCCTTCAATGACTTGCCTTGCCTTCAATGGCATGTCTTCAATGGCTCGCCTTCAATGGCTCACCTTCAATGGCTTGCCGTCAATGGCTCGCCTTCAATGGCTTGTCTTCAATGGCTCGCCTTCAATGGCTTGCCTTCAATGGCTCGCCTTACCTTCAGTGGCTCGCCTTGCCTTCAATGGCTCGCCTTTCCTTCAATGGCTCGCCCTCAATGGCTCGCCTTCAATGGCTTCCCTTGCCTTCAATGGCTCGCCTTGCCTTCAATGGCTTGCCTTCAATGGCTTGCCTTCAATGGCTTGCCTTCAATGGCTTGCCTTCAATGGCTCGCCTTCAATGGCTCGCCTTCAATGGCTTGCCTTCAATGGCTTGCCTTAAATGGCTTGCCTTCAATGGCTTGCCTTCAATGGCTTGCCTTCAATGGCTTGCCTTGCCTTCAATGCCTTGTCTTGCCTTCAATGGCTCGCCTTGCCTTCAATGCCTTGCCTTGCCTTCAATGCCTTGCCTTCAATGCCTTGACTTCAATGCCTTGCCTTCAATGGCTCGCCTTCCCTTCAATGGCTTCCCTTGCCTTCAATGCCTTGCCTTCAATGCCTTGTCTTCAATGGCCTGTCTTCAATGGCTTGCCTTCAATGGCTCGCCTTGCCTTCAATGCCTTGCCTTCAATTGCTTGTCTTGCGTTCAATGGCTTGCCTTCAATGGCGTGCCTTCAATGGCTTGCCTTCAATGGCTTGCCTTCAATGGCTTGCCTTCAATGGCTTGCCTTCAATGGCTTGCCTTCAATGGCATGCCTTCAATGGCTTGCCTTCAATGGCTTGCCTTCAATGGCATGCCTTCAATGGCTTGCCTTCAATGGCTTGCCTTCAATGGCTTGCCTTCAATGGCTTGCTTTGCCTTCAATGGCTTGCCTTCAATGACTTGCCTTGCCTTCAATGGCATGTCTTCAATGGCTCGCCTTCAATGGCTCACCTTCAATGGCTTGCCGTCAATGGCTCGCCTTCAATGGCTTGTCTTCAATGGCTCGCCTTCAATGGCTTGCCTTCAATGGCTCGCCTTGCCTTCAGTGGCTCGCCTTGCCTTCAATGGCTCGCCTTTCCTTCAATGGCTCGCCCTCAATGGCTCGCCTTCAATGGCTTCCCTTGCCTTCAATGGCTCGCCTTACCTTCAATGGCTTGCCTTCAATGGCTTGCCTTCAATGGCTTGCCTTCAATGGCTTGCCTTCAATGGCTTGCCTTCAATGGCTTGCCTTCAATGGCTCGCCTTCAATGGCTCGCCTTCAATGGCTTGCCTTCAATGGCTTGCCTTCAATGGCTTGCCTTAAATGGCTTGCCTTCAATGGCTTGCCTTCAATGGCTTGCCTTCAATGGCTTGCCTTGCCTTCAATGCCTTGTCTTGCCTTCAATGGCTCGCCTTGCCTTCAATGGCTAGCCTTCAATGGTTTGCCATCAATGGCTCGCCTTGTCTTCAATGGCTTGCCTTCAATGGCTCGCCTGATCTTCAATGGCTTGCCTTCAATGGCTTGCCTTCAATGGCTCGCCTTGTTTTCAATGACTTGCCTTCAATGGCTCGCCTTGTCTTCAATGCCTTGTCTTCAATGCCTTGCCTTCAATGCTTTGCCTTCAATGGCTTGCCTTCAATGGCTTGCCTTCAATGGCTTGCCTTCAATGGTTTGCCCTGCCTTCAATGGCTCGCCTTGCCTTCATTAGCTTGCCCTGCCTTCAATGCCTTGCCTTCAATGCCTTGCCTTCAATGGCTCGCCTTCAATGGCTCGCCTTGCCTTCAATGCCCCGCCTTGCCTTCAATAGCTTGCCTTGCCTTCAATGGCTCGCCTTGCCTTCAATGGCTAGCCTTCAATGGTTTGCCATCAATGGCTCGCCTTGTCTTCAATGGCTTGCCTTCAATGGCTCGCCTTCAATGGCTCGCCTAGCCTTCAATGCCCTGCCTTGCCTTCAATAGCTTGCCTTGCCTTCAATTCCTTGCCTTGCCTTCAATGGCTTGTCTTCAATGCCTTGCCTTCAATGCCTTGCCTTCAATGGCTTGCCTTCAATGGCTTGCCTTCAATGGCTTGCCTTCAATGGCTTGCCTTCAATGGCTTGCCTTCAATGGCTTGCCTTCAATGGCTCGCCTTCAATGGCTCGCCTTCAATGGCTTGCCTTCAATGGCTTGCCTTCAATGGCTTGCCTTAAATGGCTTGCCTTCAATGGCTTGCCTTCAATGGCTTGCCTTCAATGCCTTGCCTTGCCTTCAATGCCTTGTCTTGCCTTCAATGGCTCGCCTTGCCTTCAATGGCTAGCCTTCAATGGTTTGCCATCAATGGCTCGCCTTGTCTTCAATGGCTTGCCTTCAATGGCTCGCCTGATCTTCAATGGCTTGCCTTCAATGACTTGCCTTCAATGGCTCGCCTTGTTTTCAATGACTTGCCTTCAATGGCTCGCCTTGTCTTCAATGCCTTGTCTTCAATGCCTTGCCTTCAATGCTTTGCCTTCAATGGCTTGCCTTCAATGGCTTGCCTTCAATGGCTTGCCTTCAATGGTTTGCCCTGCCTTCAATGGCTCGCCTTGCCTTCAATAGCTTGCCCTGCCTTCAATGCCTTGCCTTCAATGCCTTCCCTTCAATGGCTCGCTTTCAATGGCTCGCCTTGCCTTCAATGCCCCGCCTTGCCTTCAATAGCTTGCCTTGACTTCAATGGCTCGCCTTGCCTTCAATGGCTAGCCTTCAATGGTTTGCCATCAATGGCTCGCCTTGTCTTCAATGGCTTGCCTTCAATGGCTCGCCTTCAATGGCTCGCCTAGCCTTCAATGCCCTGCCTTGCCTTCAATAGCTTGCCTTGCCTTCAATTCCTTGCCTTGCCTTCAATGGCTTGTCTTCAATGCCTTGCCTTCAATGCCTTGCCTTCAATGGCTTGCCTTCAATGGCTCGTCTTGCCTTCAATGGCTTGCCTTGTCTTCAATGCCTTCTCTTCAATGCCTTGCCTTCAATGCTTTGCCTTCAATGGCTTGCCTTCAATGGCTTGCCTTCAATGGCTCGCCTTCAATGGCTTGTCTTCAATGGCTCGCCTTCAATGGCTTGCCTTCAATGGCTCGCCTTGCCTTCAATGGCTTGCCTTCAATGGCTCGCCTGATCTTCAATGGCTTGCCTTCAATGGCTTGCCTTCAATGGCTCGCCTTGTTTTCAATGACTTGCCTTCAATGGCTCGCCTTGTCTTCAATGCCTTGTCTTCAATGCCTTGCCTTCAATGCTTTGCCTTCAATGGCTTGCCTTCAATGGCTTGCCTTCAATGGCTTGCCTTCAATGGTTTGCCCTGCCTTCAATGGCTCGCCTTGCCTTCAATAGCTTGCCCTGCCTTCAATGCCTTGCCTTCAATGCCTTGCCTTCAATGGCTCGCCTTCAATGGCTCGCCTTGCCTTCAATGCCCCGCCTTGCCTTCAATAGCTTGCCTTGCCTTCAATGGCTCGCCTTGCCTTCAATGGCTAGCCTTCAATGGTTTGCCATCAATGGCTCGCCTTGTCTTCAATGGCTTGCCTTCAATGGCTCGCCTTCAATGGCTCGCCTAGCCTTCAATGCCCTGCCTTGCCTTCAATAGCTTGCCTTGCCTTCAATTCCTTGCCTTGCCTTCAATGGCTTGTCTTCAATGCCTTGCCTTCAATGCCTTGCCTTCAATGGCTTGCCTTCAATGGCTTGCCTTCAATGGCTTGCCTTCAATGGCTTGCCTTCAATGGCTTGCCTTCAATGGCTTGCCTTCAATGGCTCGCCTTCAATGGCTCGCCTTCAATGGCTTGCCTTCAATGGCTTGCCTTCAATGGCTTGCCTTAAATGGCTTGCCTTCAATGGCTTGCCTTCAATGGCTTGCCTTCAATGGCTTGCCTTGCCTACAATGCCTTGTCTTGCCTTCAATGGCTCGCCTTGCCTTCAATGGCTAGCCTTCAATGGTTTGCCATCAATGGCTCGCCTTGTCTTCAATGGCTTGCCTTCAATGGCTCGCCTGATCTTCAATGGCTTGCCTTCAATGGCTTGCCTTCAATGGCTCGCCTTGTTTTCAATGACTTGCCTTCAATGGCTCGCCTTGTCTTCAATGCCTTGTCTTCAATGCCTTGCCTTCAATGCTTTGCCTTCAATGGCTTGCCTTCAATGGCTCGCCTTGTTTTCAATGACTTGCCTTCAATGGCTCGCCTTGTCTTCAATGCCTTGTCTTCAATGCCTTGCCTTCAATGCCTTGCCTTCAATGGCTCGCCTTCAATGGCTCGCCTTGCCTTCAATGCCCCGCCTTGCCTTCAATAGCTTGCCTTGCCTTCAATGGCTCGCCTTGCCTTCAATGGCTAGCCTTCAATGGTTTGCCATCAATGGCTCGCCTTGTCTTCAATGGCTTGCCTTCAATGGCTCGCCTTCAATGGCACGCCTAGCCTTCAATGCCCTGCCTTGCCTTCAATAGCTTGCCTTGCCTTCAATTCCTTGCCTTGCCTTCAATGGCTTGTCTTCAATGCCTTGCCTTCAATGCCTTGCCTTCAATGGCTTGCCTTCAATGGCTCGTCTTGCCTTCAATGGCTTGCCTTGTCTTCAATGCCTTCTCTTCAATGCCTTGCCTTCAATGCTTTGCCTTCAATGGCTTGCCTTCAATGGCTTGCCTTCAATGGCTCGCCTTCAATGGCTTGTCTTCAATGGCTCGCCTTCAATGGCTTGCCTTCAATGGCTCGCCTTGCCTTCAGTGGCTCGCCTTGCCTTCAATGGCTCCTCTTTCCTTCAATGGCTCGCCCTCAATGGCTCGCCTTCAATGGCTTCCCTTGCCTTCAATGGCTCGCCTTGCCTTCAATGGCTTGCCTTCAATGGCTTGCCTTCAATGGCTTGCCTTCAATGGCTTGCCTTCAATGGCTTGCCTTCAATGGCTTGCCTTCAATGGCTTGCCTTCAATGGCTTGCCTTCAATGGCTTGCCTTCAATGGCTTGCCTTCAATGGCTTGCCTTCAATGGCTTGCTTTGCCTTCAATGGCTTGCCTTCAATGACTTGCCTTGCCTTCAATGGCTTGCTTTCAATGGCTTGCCTTCAATGCCTTGCCTTCAAAGGCTCGCCTTGCCTTCAATGCCTTGCCTTGCCTTCAATGCCTTGCCTTCAATGCCTTGACTTCAATGCCTTGTCTTCAATGGCTCGCCTTGCCTTCAATGGCTTCCCTTGCCTTCAATGCCTTGCCTTCAATGCCTTGTCTTCAGTGGGCTGTCTTCAATGGCTTGCCTTCAATGGCTCGCCTTGCCTTCAATGCCTTGCCTTCAATTGCTTGCCTTGCGTTCAATGGCTTGCCTTCAATGGCATGCCTTCAATGGCTTGCCTTCAATGGCTTGCCTTCAATGGCTTGCCTTCAATGGCTTGCCTTCAATGGCTTGCCTTCAATGGCATGCCTTCAATGGCTTGCCTTCAATGGCTTGCCTTCAATGGCTTGCCTTCAATGGCTTGCTTTGCCTTCAATGGCTTGCCTTCAATGACTTGCCTTGCCTTCAATGGCATGTCTTCAATGGCTCGCCTTCAATGGCTCACCTTCAATGGCTTGCCGTCAATGGCTCGCCTTCAATGGCTTGTCTTCAATGGCTCGCCTTCAATGGCTTGCCTTCAATGGCTCGCCTTGCCTTCAGTGGCTCGCCTTGCCTTCAATGGCTCGTCTTTCCTTCAATGGCTCGCCCTCAATGGCTCGCCTTCAATGGCTTCCCTTGCCTTCAATGGCTCGCCTTGCCTTCAATGGCTTGCCTTCAATGGCTTGCCTTCAATGGCTTGCCTTCAATGGCTTGCCTTCAATGGCTTGCCTTCAATGGCTTGCCTTCAATGGCTTGCCTTCAATGGCTTGCCTTCAATGGCTTGCCTTCAATGGCTTGCCTTCAATGGCTTGCTTTGCCTTCAATGGCTTGCCTTCAATGACTTGCCTTGCCTTCAATGGCTTGCTTTCAATGGCTTGCCTTCAATGCCTTGCCTTCAAAGGCTCGCCTTGCCTTCAATGCCTTGCCTTGCCTTCAATGCCTTGCCTTCAATGCCTTGACTTCAATGCCTTGCCTTCAATGGCTCGCCTTGCCTTCAATGGCTTCCCTTGCCTTCAATGCCTTGCCTTCAATGCCTTGTCTTCAATGGCCTGTCTTCAATGGCTTGCCTTCAATGGCTCGCCTTGCCTTCAATGCCTTGCCTTCAATTGCTTGTCTTGCGTTCAATGGCTTGCCTTCAATGGCGTGCCTTCAATGGCTTGCCTTCAATGGCTTGCCTTCAATGGCTTGCCTTCAATGGCTTGCCTTCAATGGCTTGCCTTCAATGGCATGCCTTCAATGGCTTGCCTTCAATGGCTTGCCTTCAATGGCTTGCCTTCAATGGCTTGCTTTGCCTTCAATGGCTTGCCTTCAATGACTTGCCTTGCCTTCAATGGCATGTCTTCAATGGCTCGCCTTCAATGGCTCACCTTCAATGGCTTGCCGTCAATGGCTCGCCTTCAATGGCTTGTCTTCAATGGCTCGCCTTCAATGGCTTGCCTTCAATGGCTCGCCTTGCCTTCAGTGGCTCGCCTTGCCTTCAATGGCTCGCCTTTCCTTCAATGGCTCGCCCTCAATGGCTCGCCTTCAATGGCTTCCCTTGCCTTCAATGGCTCGCCTTGCCTTCAATGGCTTGCCTTCAATGGCTTGCCTTCAATGGCTTGCCTTCAATGGCTTGCCTTCAATGGCTTGCCTTCAATGGCTTGCCTTCAATGGCTTGCCTTCAATGGCTTGCCTTCAATGGCTCGCCTTCAATGGCTTGCCTTCAATGGCTTGCCTTCAATGGCTTGCCTTCAATGGCTTGCCTTCAATGGCTTGCCTTCAATGGCTAGCCTTCAATGGTTTGACATCAATGGCTCGCCTTGTCTTCAATGGCTTGCCTTCAATGGCTCGTCTGATCTTCAATGGCTTGCCTTCAATGGCTTGCCTTCAATGGCTCGCCTTGTTTTCAATGACTTGCCTTCAATGGCTCGCCTTTTCTTCAATGCCTTGTCTTCAATGCCTTGCCTTCAATGCTTTGCCTTCAATGGCTTGCCTTCAATGGCTTGCCTTCAATGGCTTGCCTTCAATGGTTTGCCCTGCCTTCAATGGCTCGCCTTGCCTTCAATAGCTTGCCCTGCCTTCAATGCCTTGCCTTCAATGCCTTGCCTTCAATTGCTCGCCTTCAATGGCTCGCCTTGCCTTCAATGCCCCGCCTTGCCTTCAATAGCTTGCCTTGCCTTCAATGGCTCGCCTTGCCTTCAATGGCTAGCCTTCAATGGTTTGCCATCAATGGCTCGCCTTGTCTTCAATGGCTTGCCTTCAATGGCTCGCCTTCAATGGCTCGCCTAGCCTTCAATGCCCTGCCTTGCCTTCAATAGCTTGCCTTGCCTTCAATTCCTTGCCTTGCCTTCAATGGCTTGTCTTCAATGCCTTGCCTTCAATGCCTTGCCTTCAATGGCTTGCCTTCAATGGCTCGTCTTGCCTTCAATGGCTTGCCTTGTCTTCAATGCCTTCTCTTCAATGCCTTGCCTTCAATGCTTTGCCTTCAATGGCTTGCCTTCAATGTCTTGCCTTCAATGGCTTGCCTTCAATGGCTTGCCCTGCCTTCAATGGCTCGCCTTGCCTTCAATAGCTTGCCCTGCCTTCAATGCCTTTCCCTCAATGCCTTGCCTTCAATGGCTCGCCTTCAGTGGCTCGCCTTACCTTCAATG
>NW_027602900.1:0-25532 GCF_053455715.1 Rhinoraja longicauda
GGAGCGGGGCCGGCGATGGGATCATCCGCCCGGGACAGACAGCTGGAAGATGCGGCGGTGAATGTGAGGAGCCGGAGCCCGGAGCGGAGAGACTGCGGCCGCCCTCTGGGATGCGCTCAGGGCGCGGGTTTATTAATGAGCCGCAGCGCTGAGGTGAGCGGATATTTCACCACGCTCTTCACCTGCTCCCTGAACTTGGACTGAGTTACCGCGTAAATAAATGTGTTGGTGCAGCAGCTGAGATTACTCAGCAAATACCCGACGTAGTTAAAGATATATTTGGAATCACATTCGTATCATTTCCAATCCCTGTGATCTGATAATAGACGAAGTTTACAACATTGGTCAGCCACAGGAGGATGAAGCTGCCGGAGATGGTGAAGAGTAAAACCACAGACCTCCTCCTGCTCTCCATCTCCGGGTCACTGCGCTTCTCCCCCTTGCTCTCACCCCTCAGCCCCTGACGGACCCGACTGGCCACTAAAATGTGCCGGACTGTCAGAGCGTTGAGCAGCAGGATCACAGCGAAAGGGAGGAGCGGAGTTAAAACCGTGTCGATCCAGTCAAATGCCACCCACCCGGGTCAGTGTAATAACTGTCCACCGTGCCACAGCCCCACGGGACATTGTCGATGGTTGTCCAGGGTTCCACAGTGAAGTAGCGGGGAACGTTTTTCAGACACAGCAGAACGCCGGCTGTTGCGAGAACCGCAGCCGCAGTTTTCCCGGTGCAATATTTAGTTTTCAGCTTCTGGCAACAAATGGCGACAAAGCGATCAAAGGTGAAAGTGACGGTGAACCAGACAGAACAGTCTGTAGCTGAATACCTCAGTACTTCGTTAGCACTGCACACAGGGGTGAGGGACAGGAAACACCAATAAAAGTAATGGTATCGGATCCAATACAAAATGACCTCGGTGATCAGGGTGAGTAGATCGGCCGCTGCCATGGCCACCAGGTAGCGAGTGGTGCAGGTGGAGAGGCCGCACTTTCCCCGGGACAGGATCACAATCGCCACTAAATTCACTGCGGAAAGAGAAGGGGAGCGGACACTGGGCATTACTGAACACGGTTTCCGGGCTGAACACCGGCTCCACTTTCAGCTGGAGATCAGGAGTGTTGGAGTCGGTGCGCGGCTGCAGGTTTAACAATGTCAGACCCGGCTCCGACTGTGCCCGACCTGCCTGCTTCAGGGGAGAGGAGATAAGGCGACGGGCGGGGTAAAGGGAGGGGAGGGAACGAGCAGCCGCCCGCTACAATAGGCGGAATGGTCCTGTCTACAGTTAACCCTGTTCACAGTCTCTGATGGGGCCGGTTTCACAGACTTAACCGTGACCGGCCGCGTTTCACCAGGGCTCTGGGAACTCGGAATCTGATGGGGACGAGGAGGGTTCAGAGAGAAGGCAGGGACAACTTAGGATCCGGCAGCAGAGTGGCTCCGTTAATGGATTCATTCCTCAGTTCGGTAACAACACACGCCGGTAGATCCGCGGCCACTGGTTCAGGAGATCGATCCAATTATTGACCAACAGGTGGAGGAATCCGACTGTGACAGACTCCACAGCGAGACGTGTCCACAGGAGCGGGTGTTCACTCTGATCAATAACTCAGACACAGTGAACTTCACAATGTAAACCCCTTCCCAGTCACACCGTCCCGGAGAGCTGCCTGTCCCGAGCACTGGGACAACTCTGGGCATGGTCCCACTGAAGGCAAGAACAACATTCTAGTGGGTCCCGGCAGTGGGAGAAAGAGAGGTAGTTTCGGGTGTCTGAAAATGAGAAAAATCACAGCGTTAATTCAAAGATATTTCATTTAGAGGATTGATATACTTCACATATTCTTGTACAACAATCATCAGTTAGGAATATTGTAACACGATCAGAATCATGTCAACACCGGTTAACAGACGGAGTTATAAAACTTGAATCGTTCTGCTCACTTACCAGGGACTCCAACGGCAGCAATGATCACATACAAGATTTTCTCCACGGCGTAATATTCGTACAGCTTTCCCCACATGTTCTCTGCCCAGCGACGTGTCCCCGTGAACTGCCGGTAATCTCTCGGAATGAAATGCCGGGGCAGAACATTCCCGGAGATTTTATACCATTTCCCGTCTCCACCGGGACAGTGAAGTTTCAACAGATTTAAAAAAATAGAGATTTGGAAATGACTCGCAAAACAGATGACATCAGCCAAGTGAAATCCCTGCTGAGACAGGTCGTGATTTATTCAGGGAATTGATTGAGAAATTCCGAAGACTGGGAATTGTGGCGATACTGAGGGATGGAAATTGGGAGCGGCATTGTTCCAGCAAAGAGAATATTGTTTCAAACTCCATCGGATCCAACTCTCCGCCTCATGTTGATTATCTGATTTCCTTTACTCAGCAAGGCAATCCCAAATTCAAGGGACCGTCTCAAGGCTTCTGGTGCCCAGTTTGAAGGTGGACTGGACAGCCTTTGTCCACAGCGTGATGAATTAGTTCAACAGATCACATCAGATTAAAATGGCCCATCCACTCTGTTTTAACACTCAATGTGATCGCGGCTGAACTGATTGCGACCTCAACCCCACACTCCCGGAGACTCCTAGTAAGCATTTAGTCCTTGCTTGTCTCGAATGGATCTGGCTTTGCCTTGGGACAACAACATTCTCTACCTTCATCACCTCTGAGGAGCAACGACCCAAAGACTCACGACACTCAGTGAACAGAACCATTGCCGCCTCAGAATTGTCTTAAAAGTAGAACAAACGGCGAATGATGCATCATCTCTCCCTCCTCTCTTTCTCTCTCTCTCTCTCCATCTTTACTGCTATTCTCTCTCTGAACTGTTACTCTCTCCCCTACACTCTCTATTCTCCCTCTCTGTGCCGCCCGCTCTCTGCCAACCTCTCTCCCCTCCCCTCCCACTCTTACTGCATCTCTCCCTCCTTCTCCCTGTATCTCTCTAATGCTTCCCTCTCCCCCTTTTGCCAACCCACTCGCTCTGAACTCCCCTCTCTCCTCATTTTTCCCACTCTCCCTTTGATCGTTCACTCTCCCTCCACCTCTTCATTCGCCTTCTCCTCTATCTCTCCCTTTTATCTTTGTACGACCTATTTCTCTATCCATTTCCTCACCTCTCCATCACTTACCATCACTTCTCTTTCCAAAGCCTTTCTTGGCAAGTGCAGTTAAAATGGTCAGCCACCATGGGATGTAACAGCTGTCCCTAAACCCCCTCCCTCACGCTCGAGAAGCCCTTCCAGGTGAGCAGATGTTCACCTGCACCTCCTCTAATCTCATCTACTGCATGTAGTGTTCCAGATATGGCCTCCTTTACATCGGCGTGGTGAAATGGAGACTCGGCGACCGTTTTGTCGAACACTCACCCTCGTTCTGCTAAGGCTTGCCGTATCTCCCCGTTGCAAGCCATTGTAACTCCCCCTCGGACACTGACCTTTCTGTCCTGGGCCTCCACCAGCGCCAGAGAGGTTACATTAAAACAGAAAGAACGCCACTTCATAGTCCGCTTGGGAACCTTGCAACCTAATGGTATGAACATTAGCAAATGCCAGGTAACTAACGTGCAACTTCACGCTTTTCCCTCGCTCTATCTCTTCCTTCACGCGGACTCGCACTTGTTAATCCCCTCCACCTCCATCTTCAACCGATATTCCCTCCTCTCTCTTTATAATTCCAACCTGCTCAATCCTTATCTCGCAACTTTTATCTTTTAACCTCTGGTCTCAACCACCTAACTATGAAAACGGTATTCACCCACTCATCATTCAACTCGCTTTGTCCTGCTGTTCCAGCCTTCTCCAGCTTCCCACCACAATCAGTCTGAAGAAGGGTCTCGAACCGAACTTCACCCATCCATGTCCTTGGCAGGCTTAGCCAGTTCAGCGTGCCCTCTACAACTCTCACCAACTTCGACAGATGCACCATAGAAAGTATTTTATCAAGATGCATCACAGCTTGGTTTGGGAACAGCTCCATACAAGAACGCCAGAAATTGCTGCGAATTGTCCAGACCATCACACAAAGCAACCTCCCATATTGACTCAATTTATAAACCACGCTTCCTCGGCAAGGCTAGCAGCATAATCAAGAACGAGTCGCACCATTGCCACTCCTGCTTCTCCTCTGTCCCATCAGGTAAAATGCACAGAAGTGTGAAAATGCACACCTCCAGTTTCAGGGACAGTGTCTTCCCAGCTGTTATCAGGCAACGGAATCATCCCACCACAACCAGAAAGCAGTGCTGAACTACTATCTACCTCTGTTGATCCTCGGACTATCCTCGATCGGATTTTGCAGGCTTTACCTCGCACTGAACGTTATCCCCTTATCATGTATCTATACTCTGTAAATGGCTCGACTGTAATGAAGTATTTTGTTTCCACTGACTGGGTAGCACGCAACAAAAGCTTTTCACGGTACCTCGGTACACGTGACAATAAACTGCACTGAACTGACATACTCAACTAGATTTCTCCAGAGGTGTAGCCTGACTCGCATTAGATATTGATTGTGTGTGACAGTGTGAGTGTGCGAGTCCGTGCAAGAGTGTGCTAGCACGTGTATGCGAGTGTGAATGTGTGAGATTGTGCAAACAAGTCGGTGTGTGTGCGTATGCGTTAGTGTATGCGGCTGCAGTAATTTCAATGATTCAGTGATACCTTATTATCACGTACCCAGGTAGAGTGAAATGCTTAGTTTTGCAGACAACCCGGTAACATCATGTAGAAGACCTCACCTAGGCAGTACAAAAGAGTCGCCACATTTTGACGCCGACAAAGTTACAAACGTTGGCCGGATAGTTGTATCTCCTGCCTGCCGCCGCACCGCGGGTCGCCCCTTCGTTCTCGGCGGCCTTCCTCGCTCTCCGACGGTCTACCTCGCACTCTGCGGTTCCTCTCGGCTCCCACCTCGCTCCCGAGGCGCGGTTCTCATCGACATCCGCGGTGGGCGAACCGGGCCGACACGGGCCGACTGAAGGGCTTGGCCGAGCTCACCGGGAACACTCCCGGCCACACTGCGCTGCGCTGCGCTGCTCGACGCGAACATCCAAGGATACACTCAATCCCAAAATGTGCGCGTGTGCATGCGGGTAGAGTATGTAAGAGTGCCTATATTTGTGTGTGTGTGTGTGTGTGTGTGTGTGTGTGAGTGTGTGTCTGTGCGAGTGCGTGAGTGTGCGTGCGAGTGTGTGAGCATTAGTCAGTGTGGATGCAAGTGCGATTGAATGTATCTGTGTCTGAGTGGGAGAGTGCATGTGGGTTTGTGAAGGACAGTGTTTGCGTCTGTGCGTGTGTGTGGATGTTTGTGAGAATGTGAGTGAATATGTGGGATGTGAGTTTGCCAGAGTGTTTGAGCGTGTAATTCTTTGATAGTGTGTGTGTGTGTGTGTGTGCGCGTGTGGGAGAGTATATGATGGTGTTGTCAGAGAATGTGTTCGTGTGTATGTGTGTGAATAAGTGCGTGTCTCTTCGTGCTAGTGCGTGTGAATATCTGTTAGTGTGAGTGCATGTGTACGTGTGATTGTATGTGAGAATGTGTGAGAGTATATTTGATTGTTTGTGATTGCATTTGAGAGATTGTGTGTATCTTCGTGCGCGGGTATGTGTGTGTGCGTGTTTGACTGTGTTTGAGGGTGTGAACATGTGTGTTTGTAATGATGTAATGGCATACTGTGGGTTTTAGTGACGACGTGACACGGTGTGGGGCATTACTGATGGAGTGACGCACTGTGCAGTGGAACTGATGGAGTGACAAAATGCATGGTAGTAATGGTGGATTATCACACTGGGTTGGTACAGATGGAGTGAAACAGTTTGAAGTTGTATTGATGAAGTGACACACTGCGCAGCAGTACTGATGGAGTGACACAATGTGGGGTAGTACTGATGGAGTGACACAATGTGGGGTAGTACTGATGGAGTGACACAATGCGCTGTAGTACTGATGGAGTGACCCCAGTTGATGCAGTACGGGTGGATGAACATACTGTGGTTTGGTACAGATGGAGTGACACAATTTGCAGTAGTACTGATGAAGTGACACACTTTGCAGTTGTTCTGATGGAATGATAATAATAATAATAATAATAATAAAGATTACATTTATATAGCGCTTTTCATATACTCAAAGATGCTTTACAGGGATTTAGAGAACATAGGGAAGTGAATATATAGATAAATAAGTAAACGAACAGAGAAAGGAGACAGAGGGTGGGGTGACCTTCAGTGGTTGAAGGCAGTACTGAATAGGTGAGACTTCAGTGATGTTTTGAATGTGGTGAGTGTGGAGGAGTCTCTGACGGTTTGAGGTAGTGAGTTCCATAGGGTGGGAGCAGCGATTGAGAAAGCCCTGTCCCCCCAGGATCTGAGATTGGTCCGGATGTGGGGGGATAGGAGATTGGCAGCAGCAGAGCGGAGGGTGCAGGTGGGAGTGTGCCTGTGGAGGAGGTCGGTCAGGTAGGATGGGGCCAGGTTATGGACGGCTTTGTAGGTCATGAGGAGGATTTTGTACTGGATTCTCTGGTGGATGGGGAGCCAGTGGAGTTTGTAAAGGACGGGGGTGATATGGTCACGGATCGGGGTGTGGGTGAGTAGACGGGCAGCGGAGTTTTGAATGTATTGAAGTTTACTGATGATTTTTGAGGGTGCGCCATAGAGGAGGCTGTTGCAGTAGTCCAGACGGGAGGTGATAAAGGCGTGGATGAGGGTTTCTGCAGCTGTGGAGGAGAGGCATGGACGGAGACGGGCAATGTTTTTGAGGTGGAAGAAGGCTGTCTTTGTGATGTGTTTGATGTGTTTGTCGAAGGAGAGGGTTTGATCAAAGATGATTCCAAGATTCCGGATGTGCGGGGAGGTGGATACTGGGAGACCATCAATGTTGAGGATGAAGTTTTGGGTGGATTTGGTGAGCGTTTTTGGACCAATGATGATGATTTCAGATTTGTTGCAATTGAGTTTGAGGAAATTTGATTGAAGCTAAGATTTTATTTCAGTGATGCAGTTTGTCAGTGTAGAGTGTGTGGTGGGGGAAATTGACTTGGTGGAGATGAGGAGCTGGATATCATCGGCGAAGCAGTGGAAGTTGAGACCATGACGGCGGATTAATTGACCAAGGGGGAACAGGTAGAGGATGAAGAGGAGGGGGCCAAGGACTGAGTCTTGGGGGACACCGTGGGGCTCTACTGACGTAGTGACACACTGCGGTAATACTCATGGAGTGGCACAAAGTGTAGTACTGTTGTTATGACAAACTGCGGAGTAGTACTGACGGAGTGACACACAGTGGAATAGCACTGATTTAGTGACAAATTGTGAGGTCATTGCATCAGTACTACCACGCAGTTTGTCACTCCGTCAGTACTACTTCAGTGTGTAACTACATCCCGTGGGGGTAAAACTGATGGAGTGACACGCTGTAGAGCAGTACTGATGGAGTGACACACGGTGCATATTACTGATGGACTGACACACTGCGCAGTTGTACTGACGGAGTGAGATAGTTCGGTGTAGTGCTGATTGAATGACACACTGGGGGTAGTGTGGACAGAATGGCGCACAGTGGGCTAGTACTGAAGTATTGACCCAATCTTTGGTGGTACTGTCGGGTTGCACATTGTGGAATGGTAAGGACTGACGGTGGGGCAGTACAGATGGAGAGTTACACTGATGGGTAATACTAATTGAATGAGTCCGTGTGGTTGTACAAAATGGAATAACAAGCTTAAGGCAGTACTGATGGAATGCATCACTGTAGTGTAATACTGATGGAATAACATATTGTAGGGTAGTACTGATGGAGTGACACGCTCCAGTGTTGTACTGATGGAGTGTAACACTGTGGAGTAGTACTGATCTAATGACGTACTGTGGAGGTGTGTTGATGGAATGACACACTGTGGGGTAGGACTGATGTAATAACACATACTGTTGGAGTGACACAGTAATACTGATGGATTGACACGCTGTGCGGTAGTACTGTTGCGATGACAAACTGTGGTGACATATTGATGGAATTACACACTATGGAGTCGCAGCGATGGGTTAGCACACTGTGGGGTAATGCGGATGGAATGACACATTTGAGATAGTCCTGATGTTGTGAAACACTTTGGGGAGTACTGATGGCAGAACATAGTGGGGGGAGAATTGATGGAGTGACACGTTCTAGGGTTGCACTGGAGTGACATGATGTTGGGCAGTGCTGATGGAGTTCAACACCATGGAGTTGTATTGATGCAGTGAGACACTGTGTGGTTTCACCGACGGAGTGACACACTGAGCGGTAGTACTATTGTGATGACAAACTGTGGTGTAGTACTAATGCAGTGACACACGGTTTGGTAATACTGATGGATTCACACAATTTGTGGCAGCACTTATGGAGTGACCCACTGGGATAGTCCTGATTGAATGATAAACATCGGGTAGTGCTAATGGCGTGAGGCATTGTGGGGAAGTACTAACAGAGTGAAACTGTGGAGAATTACAGACGGAGTGACTAGGTGAGGTAGGACTGATGGAGTGACACACTGTGGGGAATACTAATGGAGTGATGCTGCGAGGAAGTACTGATGGGTTGACACTGTGGGGTAGTACTGATGGAGTGACACGGTGCGTGGTATACTGATGGAGTGATAATCAATGGATTGTACTGATGGAGTGACACACGGTGGCGTAGTACTGATGCGACGATAACACGAGTGATATTCCTGATGGTGCGACGATCTGCGGGGAGGCACTGGTGGAGTGGCACAATGTAGGGTAGTACAAATGGAGTAACAAACAATATTTTAGTACTGATGCAGTGGCACACTGTGGGTAGTGCTGGTGGAGTGACACACTTTGAGGTAGTATTGAGGGAGTGACACACTATGTGGCAGTTCTGACGCAATGGCATACTGTGGGATAGTACTAATTGAGTGACACCCTGCGGTGTAGCACTGTTGGAGAGACATATTCCAGGTTAATACTGCTGGATTTAAGCACTGTGGGGTAGTACTGATGGAAGGACTCATTGTGTAGTACTGATGGAGTGACACACCGTTGGATAGTACTGATAGAGTGACACCCTGTGCGGTAGTACTAATGGAATGATACACAACGTGGTACTGATGTTGAAAAACACTGTGGGTGTGTATTGATGGAATGGTATACAGTGCGGTAGTACCGATGAGTGACACGCTCTGGGGTTGTACTGATGGAGTGACATAGTGTGTTCTAGTAATGATCGTCTAACACACTGTAGGCTTGTATTGATGGTGTGATAACCAGCGGGGTAGTATTGATGGACTGACGCAATGTGGGCAGTACTGATGGAGCAATACACTTTGGGGTAGTACTAGTGAAGTGACAAACTGTGGGCGGGCAGTGACGGAGCAAAACATTTTGGTGTATTACTGATGGAGTTTCACAGTGTGCGGTAGTACTGATGGAGGAACACACGATATGGTAGTACTGATTTCGTGCCACACTGTCGGATAGTATTAATGGTGTGAAACTAAATGGGGCATTACTGATGTAATGACATATTATAGGGTAGTTCTGATGGATTGACACACTGAGGGGGAGAACTGATCGAATGACAAACTGTGGGTTAGTACTGATGGAATGGCTATCCATTTAGTAGTATTGATGCAATGGCATTCCATGGGATAGTTCCGAATGAATGACATGCTGTGATGCAGTAATGATGGAGTAACAGACGATATGGTAGTACTGATTGAGTGACACGCTGTGGGATAGTACTTATGGATTAACATCCTGTGGGGTAGTACTGAAGGGCTGGTACATTTTGGGGTAGCACTGATGAAGTGACACATTCGACGGTATTACTGAAGGGGGGGAAAGCTGTGGGTAGTACGGATGAAATTACATAACTAAGGTAGTACTGACGGAGTAAAACACCGTGTGGCAGAAATTATGGAATGAAATACTGTAGGGTTGTCCTGATGAGAGTGACACGCTCTTGGGTTCTACTAATTGAGTAACATGCAGTACTGATGGAGTGACAGACTGTGAAGTAGTATTGATGAGTGACCTAACGTAGGGTATTATTGATATAATGGCACATTCTGGGGTAGTACTGATGGAGTGACATCATGTGCTGTAGTACTATTGTTATGTCCTAATGTGGGATGGAATTGATAGAGTGACACTATGTGGTAGTACTGATGGAGTGACGCACTGTGGGGTAGTACTGCTGTAACGGTATACTGTGGGATAGTACTGAAGGAGTGACATCGGCGAGACCAAACGCAAGCTCGACGATCGTTTCGCTGAACAGCTCCACACAGTCCTACCTGATCTCCCGGTTGATCAGCACTTTAACTCACTCCCGCTTCCCCATTCCCAATCTGAACTTTCTGTCCTGGGCATCCTCCATTGTCAGAGTGAGGCCCAGCGCAAATTGGAGGAACAGCACCTCATACTTCGCTTGGGCAGCTAACATACCTGCGAAATGAACATTGACTTATCTAACTTCCATTTGCCCTTGCTTTCCCTCTCTCTCCACCCCTCCTCCTTCCCAGTTCTCCCACCAGTCTCACTGTTTCCAACAGAATTCTATCTCTTTCCCGCCGACCTCTCCGACAACATTCTAAAGAAGGGTCTCGACCCGAAACGTCACCCATTCTTTCTCTCCAGAGATGCTGCCTGTCTCGTTGAGTTACACTAGCATTTTGTGTCTACCTTCCATTTAAAACAGCATCTGCATTTCTTTCGTACACGAAGTACAAGGCACGGCAGGACACTCGGCTAATAATAGCTGTGCCGAACATGAGACGACCAACCTTACCTGCCTTCTCACAATGCATATCCCTTCATTACCTGAAAATCTGAACTTGTCTTAAATATCACTATTGTAACTGCGTCCAACACCAGTGGAGTGGGTGGTAAGATTTTAAGAACCGTTATACAGGATGATGTGACAGAGTATTTATAAGTGCACGATGAAATAGGCAGAAGTTGGCATGGCTTTGTGAAGGGAAGGTCGTGTTTGATAAATTTGCTGGAATTATTTGAAGAAGTAAATAGCAAGACATCCAAAGGAGAGACAGTAGATGTTGTTTACTTTGATTTTCAGAAAACCTTTGACCAGGTGTCACAAGACGGCTGCTTAGGAAGATGAGAGCCCACGGTGTCAAAAGGCAGATACCAGCATGGATAACTGGTTGGCTGGATGGCAGAAGACAAAGGGTGGCAATAAAGGGGGATTTTTTCTCGTTGGCTAACAGTAACTAGTGGAGATCTTCAAGGATCGGTGTTTGCCCGCTACTCCACGTTTTATATTATGATTTGGACGAGGGGATTGAAGGCTTTGTGGCCATGTTTGCCGATGTTACGAAAAGAGGTGGAAGGGCATGTAGTTTAGAGAAAGCATGGACTCCGCAGAAGGACTTGGACATGTTGGGGGAATGGGGAGAGAAGTGGCAGATGGAATTTCGTGTAGCAAAGTGCGGAGTACTGCATTTTGGTAGTAGGAATAATGGCGTAGACTATTGTCTAAGTGGGGAAATAATCCATAAATCGGAAGTGCACAGGGACTTGGGAGTGCTGGTTAAGGATTCCCAATTTTTTTATCAGCAAGTTGAACCGGTGAGAATGATCAGCCATGATCACATGGAATGGTGGTGCTGGCTCGAAGGTCCGAATGGCCTACTCTTGCACCTATTGTTTATTGTCTATTGTCTATTGTCTAATGGAAGCAAACTCATTGCTTGCATTTATTTCAAGAGGACTTGCATACAGAAACACAGATGTAATGTTGAGGCGATACAAGGCGCTGGGAAGGCCGCATTTGGAATATTGTGAGCAATTCTGGGCACCATATCAGAGGAAAGGTGTGCTGGCTCTGGAGAGGTTCCAGAAGAGGTTTACAAGAATGATCCCAGCAATAAGTTAACTTATGGCGAGCGTTTGTCGGCTCCCGGCTTGCACTCGGAGTTTAGAAGTATGAGGGTGGACCTCATTGAAACATACAGATATGTGAATGGTTTAGATCCAGTGGATGTGTAAAGTATGTTTCCACTTGTGGGAGCGTCTCGGACAACAGCTCATTTCCTCATAATTAATCTACGTTCTCTTTTGAAGATGATCAGAAATTTATTTAGTCAGAAAATGATGAATTTGTGGATTCTTGATTAATACAGGTATCAGAAGTTATGGGGAGAAGGCAGGAGAATGGGGTTTGGAGGGAAAAAGATTGGCGGATAAGACGATTGGCCGAATGGTCTAATTCTACTCCTATTCCTTATCACCCAATGCCCACCTGCGGTATTGCGTTCGATGTACTTACTGCCTCTTGCTTTCCCTGCACCCCTCGTTTAAACTTCATCCCTTTCACCATAAAGGGGTGGCCTTCAATACTTGATATTTTCATCTTGAGAGGAATGTTCTGACTGTTTACCATATCTTTGCCTCTCATAATTTGCTATCGATCTAGCAGGTTACTGCCCGAACTCCGATGAATCAGTCCAACGTCTGGTTGTTCATACGCTCCAGGCGATGTTCTTGTAAACGTCTTGAACACGATTTCCGAAGCGCCCATATCCTTCGTGTACGAGAGCGAACATAACTGTACACAATGCTGCAAAAGCGGCCGAAGTAAAGTTCTCTAAAGTTGAATATTGACATCTGACTCATATTCAATGACTCGGTCAAATATAGCAAGCATTCTACGTGCCTTATTTATTACTCTAAACGTACTACCACGATTTGCGTGTTTCGCATTGGGAACACAAGGTTCATCATAAGCAATGCTAATGCTGCGATGCACTTATATTGTACAGACAGTGAGGGCTGTTGTGCCTCGATGTTGCAGTGTACTGCTGATGTTCATCCACGGGAGGGCGCTGTGACAGTATATTCCCACTGTAGATGCACTGGGGTGCGCTGTGTGTGGATGTTGCCGTGTGCTGCTGATGTTCATCCAGGGGAGGGCGCCATGACAGTATATTGCTATTGTACATGCACTGAGGTGCGTTGTGTGTGGATGTTGCAGTGTGCTGCTGATGTTCATCCAGGGGAGGGCGCCATGACAGTATATTGCCATTGTACATCAACTGGGGTGCGCTGTGTGTGGATGTTGCCGTGTGCTGCTGATGTTCATCCAGGGGAGGGCGCCATGACAGTATATTGCCATTGTACATCCACTGGGGTGCGCTGTGTGTGGATGTTGCAGTGTGCTGCTGATGTTCATCCACGGGAGAGCGATGTGACAGTCTATTGCTACTGTACATCCACTGGGGTGCGCTGTGTGAGGATGCTGCAGTGCACTGTTAAAAAAGAACACTGGGTACAAACGTTATAGCAGCAGAGTTATTGCACCAAGGCCCATCGAGTCCACTCCTGCATTCTATCATGGCTCACCTGTCGTTCCCACTCAAAAAGATCTCCCTCTCTCACGAGGGCCACAGAGGATGAGAGAGAGAGAGCGCACCCCCCAAATAGCTGCCTAGATAGAGAGCTACCTATTTACTATCAATATCTCCAGCTATCTCGCTGATAGCTGATATACAGATATCCAGCTTTCCAGCTGTCTAGCATTGCATGTAGATAGCTATCTAGGTAGTTCGCTATCTTGCTGTCGAGATAGCTCACACGCTGTCTGGCAGTATATCCTGCTGGCTAGCAATCCAACTCGAGATAGCTTGATTGATAGGTAAAGAGCTAACTATTTTGGTAGCAACATAGCTAGGTCACTAACTTGCCTGAGGGCTAGAGAGATAGATAACTAGATAACTAGATTGTTAGCCAGTAGCTTTGGCGGCCAGATAGCGGGTTTAGCTTGATGAAGCTTTGCTAGATGGCTAGTGAGCTAGGCATCTAGCCAGCTATACCAGTAGATAGCTCACGAGCCAGATCGCAAGAGAGATTTATAGCGATTAATGAGCTATCTAGCTAGATCGAAACGGGTCTCTCTCGTTCTCCCTTTCATCTCCCCCCCCCCCCCCGAGAGCGAGCGAGCGAGAGACCGCACTCCACAAAGAGCTGCCTACGCAACTAGCTAACTATTTTTGCTATGCAGAGATTCGGCTATCACACCATCCATCTGTCTAGCGTTCAAGCTATCTAGCAATGCAGGTATTTGGCTATCTAGAAAGCTAACACGCTATCTGGCTCTTTCCCGCTGGTAATCAATCTATATAACTTGATATCGAGCTTCCCACCCCACAGAGAGCTGCCTATATCTCTAGCTAGCGATCTTGCAATCTAGTTACTCAGCTATCTACACATCCAGCTATCTAGCTTTCAAGTTATGCAATGCGGGTAGCTAGCTACCCAGGTAGCAAACCATGTTTCTATATAGACAGCTAATATGCTCTCTGGCTGTCCATCCTATTGGCTAGAAATGTAGCTCACTGGTTATCCAGCCATCTAGTTATCAGGGCAGCCAGCTACTACTGAATTCCAGTGAAGACAAGCCCAATCTTTACAAACTTTCCCCATATGTCAGTTTCGCCATTCCGGGGATTATCCTCCGGACCTACCATAATAGCAAGGATGTCCTTCCACAAATTAGGAGACCAAAACTGCACACAATACTCCACCTGTGGTCTCACCAGGGCCGGGTCAACTGCAGAATGGCCTCTTTACTCCTATACTCAAATCCTCTCGTTATGAAGGCCAACATACCATTAGCATTAGTGAAGGGTCTGAAGAAGGGTGTCGACCCGAAACGTCACCCATTCCTTCTCTCCCGAGATGCTGCCCGACCTGCTGATTTACTCCAGCACTTTGTGTATAAATACCTTCGATTTGTACCAGCATCTGGAGTTATTTTCTTATATTAGCATTAGTGCGTTTTTCTGCACTCATATTCCAGCTTTCCACAATTAACTAGAGCAGACCTCAACATTCAGACAATATGTTCACACCCAGTGTCGTCAGTCTGTTCACCACCCTCCCTCTGTCTATTTCTCTCTGTGGAACCTTTCTCCTCACTTCCCATTTGTTCCGTCACGACCTTCATCCTGTCCTCCCGAACAGATAGACGGAACATCTCATTCCGACCCTCAGTCATACGCTATGCTACACAGCCCATCCCATGTTCTCCCTGACAATCTCAGTGAAACCTTTACCTATTTTATAATAATTCAGCTCCTTGTGCTCGACCTCACTGGGAGTAGGGCCGAAACGTCGAATTAGACCTGTTGCTTTCACAGACCTGCTTGACCAGCTGAGTTCCTCCAAGATTCAAGATTCCAGATTTAGTATCTTTATTCCCTTTTGATACGAAACTTTGTTTCTGGGTCGGTGGAAGATATTTGTTTTATCCTCCTGCTGATCACTGTCCTTTGCCAAAGTCTAAACTTAGTCGGAATCGAACCCGGGTCTTCAGCTGCAAGCGTTGTAAGGCAGCAACTCTACCTGTGCGCCCATAGTTAGTATGTTTGCAACTGACACCAAACCAATGTTTACAGATGGCGGCGAATACGTTGAAAGGCGCACTATTTCAAAACCGGGCCAGATGGTTCGTTCGGACCGACCGATCACCGATAATTAATCTTCGCGAAAGATGCCATCATGCTTGATTGATGAAAATGTTGCCAGCACTCGAGGGCCTGGGCTACAGGGCTTCGTTGGACATGTTTGGACTTTATTCCTAGGAGCACAGGGGCCTGAGAGGTGACCTCTGCAGGCGAAAAGGGTATGAGGGGAACAAATGGAGTGAAGGCACAGTCTATTTAACAGGGCAGGAAAATCAAGCACGATACGGCATGGGTTTAAGGTGAGAGGTGTTAATGTTTAATATAAACGTGAGGGGCAACTATTTCATTCAGAGGGTTGAGGAAATGTGAAACGACCTGCCCAGAAACATGCCGAGGCACACACAATGTGAAGGACATTTGGACGGGTACACGGTTTGGAAAGGTTTTCGGGGATGTAGGCAACCCGAATTAGATCAGATGGTCCATTTTAATCGACACGTGGATGTTGGGCGGCACGGCCTGTTTCCGCGCTATATGTCTCCATGCTTTATGATCTCTGCCATCGGGATCTATTAGACAGAACCATCGGGTGGTCGGTGAATACGCATTGACGAAACAGTGTTTTCCTGTTCAAAGCGGGTTATCCAACGATACATTGTTCGGCTCGTAAACCGTGGTGGTCATCAGAGCCAATGCAGTCGCCAGGCATCCGCTTGCTTGAATTGAGCCCCCAGCCTGATTTGGAATCCTCTTATCCCTGTTTGACTTGCGGAGATCACACTTGTCCTCCGTGTTCCGTTCAGGGTCATCTTGCTTCAAAGCCTCAGATCAGGACATTAACCAAGTGTGAATCTCCCTTTTCATCCAAGGCTTCTGATTAGGACGAGACCTAAATGTTTCTATTGTAAAACAGTCGTCACGTGCATTTCTTGATGAAACCGAACACATCACTCGACAGACCTTGGATCGCTGGTCTCACGGCGTCCGGACGCGCGATATCATTCCGTGAGAAATCCTCGCATATTTTCCGATTTTATGTTTCCTGAGTTTTTGCATCAGATTGTCATTATTCCGGCTCCCACTCCGGGGGAAACACTGTGCTATTTGTGCGTCTCCTTTCATCAATCGGCAACGATGCCTCACCAGTTGAATCCCGAGCAGGTGACCGGGGTTCGATTCCGATCACCGCATCATTCCCAATGCACGGAAAATCTGCCTTCAGAGAGCACAGATACTTAATTCCGATAGCAATTCATGCATAGACTCATAGTCATAGAATGATACAGAGTGGAAACAGGCCATTCGGCCCAACTTGCCCACACCGGCCAACATGTTCCAGCCACACGACTCCCACCTGGGCGCGTTTGGCCCATATGCCTCCAAACCTGTCCGATCCATGTACTTGTCTAACTGCTTCTTACATGTTTGGACAGTCCCTGCCTCAACGGCCTCCTCTGGCAGCTTGTTCCATACATCCACCATCCTTTGCGTGAAAAAGTTACCCATCAGGTTCCTACTAATCTTTTGCACATTCACCTTGAACCTATAAATGATGCAGGAAGGTCTTCTGGAGTAAAATGCATCCCATAGGCAATTATTATTCACTGTGAGGTCGTCTTTGCATCGGGGATGGAATTTCCATTCCTGACCCGTTGCCCTGTAAACGGAAGTGCATCTTCCTGATCCCTTTATTGCAGATTCCCACCCCAGACGAGGACAGATCCCAACATGCCCAGATAATATTTAAGACCAAGTGACGCCACTCTGTTCACCACCCGCTCTCTGTCTATTCCATTCAGTGGAACCTCTCTCTTCACTCCCCATCTGTTCCGTCATGAGCTTCATCCAGTCCTCCCGTACAGGCAGACGGAACATCTTCACTCTGATCCCCAGCCACGCACTACGCTACACAGGAACATTCACATGTTGCCATTGATCGGCCCCATCATTTACTTTCCAACTTTCTAATCATTGATGCCTTCTGCTCGGTCTCATGGCCCCGAATCTAAAACTTACGTCAGCTGCATCTGCGGATGCTGCATGACCCGCTGAGTTATGTCTCTTTATTCAAGATTACAGCGTCTGTATTCTCCTTTGACATGAAAGATTTGTATTGTTTGATGACAGCTTTGTTTCGTCGTCCATTAACTGCTGATTATTGACGTTTGCCACAGTCTTTGTATGCAGCCCGGTCTTCGATTGAGTTGATTTCCTGATAATTCGCCTTCATATTACGACGCAATGTTCCCCAACGCTTATCCAATCGGACCGATTACTGTGCCTTCGCTGTGTGAAACTGCAAATAGCTTAATAAGAGTTCCACTTCATCGACTGAGGGCAGATATAATGGAGACCCCCGGTCTCCTCAGACCACTGATGTGTTGCTGTTTTCGTTGGTGCTTCGTTCTTAAATCTTTCTGAATGCCAGCAGGAGCACCACCAATAGATGATCGGATGACCAACGATAGCGACAAATGGAACGGCAGGCATACTTACTGGTCGTGTAGGCGTACTTACTACGTCGTGCTTGAGCCCTGCCGAGGGGGATGGACTGGGGGAGAGAGAGAGATGTTGATTTTAGTTACCTGTGCATTCCTGAGACTAGATTGGTTGAATTCATCGCAAATGATGAACAGTACCATCGGGTTTGGTTCTTAAAGAGAGTTCATGACCGAGTATAATTCATCCGCTGCCACCTTGGTGTTGGCTTTGTGTGGTATGTGGACCGCCGACACGATGGTTGCGATGAATTGCCCCGGTCGATTAAATGGACTACACATAGTGAACGGGTATTAGAGACAAAGAAACATAGATAAATAGGTGCAGGAGGTGGCCATTTGGCCCTTCGAGCCAGCACCGCCATTCATTGTGATCATGGCTGATCATCCACAATCTGTAAGCCGTGCCTGCCTTCTCCCCGTATCCCTTGATTCCACTCGCCCCCAGAGCTATGTCCAACTCATTTTAAAATGCATCCAGTGAATTGGACTCCACTGTCTTCTGTGGCAGAGAATTCCACGAAGTCACAACTATCTGGGTGATATTTTTTTTTGCACCTCCGTTTTAAATGGCCTCCCCTTTATTCTTAGACAGTGGCCCCTGGTTCTTTCCTTTTCCAGAATCTGACACCATTGAGATAATAATTTCCCTATTTGTTTTCGCCGCCAAAGTGGATAACCCCACATTTATCTACGTCATACTGCATCTGCCTTGCATCTGCCCACTCACTCAACCTGTCCAATTCACCCTGCAACCTCCTAACATCCTCTTCACAGTTCACACCTCCACCTAGCTTGGTGTCATCTGCAAACTTGCCTGTGTTACTTCTAATTCCATCATCCAAATCATTAATATATATGGTAAATCGTTGCGCCCCTGCATCGAGCCTTGCGGCACTCCATTCGCCAGTGCCTGCCATTCTGAAAGGGACCCATTTATTCCCACTCTTTGCTTCCTGTCTGCAAACCAATTATCTATCCATGTCAATGCCCTACACCCAATACCATGTGCTCTATTCTTGCTCACCAATCTCCGTGTGGGAACTTACCAAAGCCTTCCTGAACGCCTAGATACACTACATTCATTGGCTCTCCGTCCATTTTACTTGTCACATCCTGAACAAAATTCAGAAGATAGTCAAGCAGGATTTCCCCATCATAAATCCATGCTGACTTGGACCAATCCTTTTACTGCTATCCAAATGCGCCGTTATTACCTCTTTAATAATTGACTCCACCATCTTTTCCAACACCGATGATCTATAATTCCCCGTTTTCTCTCTCGCTATTTTCTTGAAAAATACGTTAACATTCGCTCCCTTCCAATCCACAGGAACTCATCCTTAATCTATTGAACATGGGAAAATGATCACCCATACATCCACGATTTCTAGAGCCATCTCCTTGAGTACTCTGGGATGCAGACCATCAGGCGCTGGGGATTTATCAGCCTTCAGTCCTACTGAACTAAGCTAACTGAACTATTTCGTGGCATAGTCAGCTTGTTCCATAAGGTTTTCCGTCGTGCTGGTTGACTCGAAATATAAATAGAGTGGAATTGTGTGACTGGAAGACAATAGACAATAGACAATAGACAATAGGTGCAGGAGGAGGCCATTCGGCCCTTCGAGCCAGCGCCGCCATTCAATGTGATCATGGCTGATCATTCTCAATCAGTGCCCCGTTCCTGCCTTCTCCCCATACCCCCTGACTCCGCTATCCTTAAGAGCTCTATCTCGCTCTCTCTTGAATGCATTCAGAGAACTGGCCTCCACTGCCTTCTGAGGCCGAGAATTCCACATCTCAGTTCTAAATGGCCTACCCCTTATTCTTAAACTGTGGCCCCTGGTTCTGGACTCCCCCAACATTGGGAACATGTTTCCTGTCTCTAACGTGTCTAACCCCTTAATACTCTTATACGTTTCGATACAATCTCCTCCCATTCTTCTAAATTCCAGTGTATACAAGCCATGTCGCTGCAGTCTTTCAACATATGATAGTCCCGCCATTCCGGGAATTAACCTAGCAAACCTACGCTGCACGTCCTCAATAGCAAGAATATCCTTCCTCAAATTTGGAGACCAAAACTCCACACAATACTCCAGGTGCGGTCTCACCAGGGCCCTATACAACTGCAGAAGAACCTCTTTGCTACTATACTCAACTCCTCTTGTTATGAAGGCCAACATTCCATTGGCTTGTTCCATAAGGGTTTCCGTTGTGCTGGTTGACTCTATAACTATAAATAGAGTGGGATTGTGTGACTGGAAGACAGCCGGGGATGAGTCGCGAATTGGCCTCTTATTGCTTTTCCACGGTTGGGCATAATTTAGAAACCAACCGCACTCGCTTGAAAATAATATTTTATATCAAAGATTCATTTTGTCAACTGTTGCGAGCTGTGCGAAGTTCCATTTTTAGTTCCTCAGACACTGAAGCGCTGACTCTCATTTTAATTCCATCCCGGGTGAACAATTCCTGGGCGTTGCCCAACTTCCAGCTTTTGGATAATGGGGACATCCCGTGTACAGAACGAGAACTGATACCCAGCAGTCAATCAATTGATCATTTGGGGATAATTTCTCACAGTGGGTAGTTTCCGCATTTCCTTTTCTAAATTTGGTGCCTCTGATCGTCACTATTGCTGCTCTGGAATCTGGGGAAAATACATGCTGTTGTGCGTCTGCTTTCTTCAGTTATTGATCACAGCACACCAGCTGCCTGCTGAGCAGTCGGCCAGGGTTTGATTACCGGTCACCGCAGTTTGCCCAAACCATGGGCAATCCGCCTCCCTGGAGCAGCGGAGATTTCGTTCAGATCAGCACACATTAATAAAATGCAAGAATTTTTAATTGAGTTAAATGTGTTCCATGGCCAATTATCACTCACTCTGTATCGGTCCGTGGATCCGGGATGGAATTCTCCACCCGTCAGCTTTTCACGGTAAACCCATGAAAGCATAGAAAGATAGGTGCAGGAGGAAGCCATTTGTGGGCTTTTGAAGGGCCACATGTGCTCGCTGTTTCCGCCAACAAAATGGCCGCCACATGTGCTCGCTGTTTCTGCCAACAAAATGGCCGCCACATGTGCTCGCTGTTTCTGCCAACAAAATGGCCACCACATGTGCTCGCTGTTTCTGTCAACAAAATGGCCGCCACATGTGCTCGCTGTTTCTGCCAACAAAATGGCCGCCACATGTGCTCGCTGTTTCTCTCAACAAAATGGCCTCCCCAAGATTATAACCTCCCATCCTTTACACCTCCTCCGATTGCTTCCTCCCATTCCAGCTTACTCCCCCAAGCTGGTTACCCCCATCCCTTACCCCCTAACCTGGCTACCTCCCTTCCCTTACCGAGCTAAGTTGGGTACCTCCAGTCCCTTACTCCCGTAAGCTGTCTCCCTCTCATCCCTCACTCCCCAAGCTTGCTATCTCCCATTCCCCTTACTGCCCCAAACTGGCTACCTTGCATCCATTACTCCCTCTAGCTGGCTACATCCCACCCCAGCAGGCTAACACTCCCCAGCTGGCTATCTCCCTTCCTCTGCTCCCCAAATCTGGATACCTCCCATTCCCCTCACCCCCACAAGCTGGATTCTCCCCAATCAATAGACAATAGACAATAGGTACAAGAGAAGGTCAATCGGCCCTTCGAGCCTGTACGCACCGCCATTCAATGTGATCGTGGCTGATCATTCTCAATCAGTACCCCGTTCCTGCCTTCTCCCCATACCCCCCTGACTCCGCTATCCTTAAGAGCTCTATATAGCTCTCTCTTGAGTGCATCCGGAGCATTGGCCTCCACTGCCTTCTGCGGCAGAGAGTCCCACAGATTCACGACTAAATGACTGGAAAAGTTTTTCCTCATCTCCGTTCTAAATGGCCGACCCCTTATTCTTAAACTGTGTGGCCCCTTGTTTTGGACTCCCCCAACATTGGGAACATGTTTCCTGCCTCTCACGTGTCCAACCCCTTTATAATCTTATACGTTTCGATAAGAGCCTTCTAAATTCCAGTGTGTACAAGCCTAGTCGCTCCAGTCTTTCAACATCCGACAGTCCCGCCATTCCGGGAATTAACCTGGTGAACCTACGCTGCACGCCCACAATAGCAGGAATATCCTTCCTCAAATTTGGAGACAAAAACTGCACACAGTACTCCAGGTGCGGTCTCACTAGGACCCTGTACAACTGCAGAAGGACCTCTTTGCTCCTATACTCAAACTAGGAGACTACAACTGCACACAGTACTCCAGGTGTGGTCTCACTAGCGCCCTGTACAACTGCAGAAGGACCTTTTTGCTCTTATACTCAACTCCTCTTGTTATGAAGGCCAACATGTCATTGGCTTTCTTCACTGCCTGCTGTACCTGCATGCTTCCTTTCAGTGACTGATGCACTAGGACACCCAGATCTCGTTGTACATCCCCTGTTCCTAACTTGACACTATTCAGATAATACTCTGCCTTCCTATTCTTACCACCAAAGTGGATAACCTCACACTTATCCACATTAAACTGCATCTGCCATGCACCCGCCCACTCATACAACCTGTCCAAGTCACCCTGCAACCTCATAGCATCTTCTTCACAGTTCATACTACCACCCAGCTTTGTATCATCGGCAAATTTGCAGTCTGCAGTCGCTCCAGTCTTTCAACATACGACAGTCCCGCCATTCCGGGGATTAACCTGGTGAACCTACGCTGCACGCCCTCAATAGCAAGGACGTCCTTCCTCAAATCTGGAGACCAAAGCTGCACACAGTACTCCAGGTGTGGTCTCACTCCGCGAACGGTCAAGCCACACAAGGCCGCAGGCTCGGATGGAGTTCAAGGAAGGATTACTTAGGGACTGTGCTGAACAGTTGGCTGAGGTATTCACCAGGATTTTAACCTGTTGTTATCTCTGGCTACAGTCCCCAAGTGCCTGAAGTCGTCTACCATAGTGCCGGTGCCGAAAAAAGCAAAGATCACCAACCTGAACGACTATCGCCCGGTTGCCCAAACTCCGGTAGTCATGAAGTGTTTTGAAAGGCTGTTCCTCTCACACATCAAATCCAGCATCCCTGACTCACTGGACTCGCATCAATGTGCACATAGGGCAAACAGATCCACAGAGGACGCCATCTCTCTGGGTCTTCACACTGTCCTGACTCACCTGGAGAGACAGGGCACGTACGTGAGGATGCTACTCATTGACTGCTTCTCGCCATCGACACCGGCGACTGTGCAATCCTGCTCCTTCTCGACCTCAGCGCAGCGTTCGATACAGTGGACCACACCATCCTTACTGACCGTCTCCGGTACGCGGTTGGCATTGGTGGCACTGCCCTGAGCTGGTTCGCTTCGTACCTCAAAGATAGGAGTTTCGCCATCAACATAGGCAGTTATTCCTCTGCTCCAGCTAGCCTCTCCTGCGGAGTTCCACAAGGCTCCATCCTAGGCCCCATTCTCTTCTCTCTATACATGCTCCCCCTTGGCCAAATCATTCAAAGGCACGGCATTTCTTTCCACTGCTATGCCGATGACACTCAGCTTTACCTCCCCCTGAAACCCAACAACCAGTCAAATTTAAACAGCCTCTCACACTGCCTTCAGGACATAAAATGTTGGATGGCACAGAACTTCCTCCAATTAAATGAGAGCAAGTCTGAGGTCATCCTATTCGCCCCCCCCCCCCCCCCCCCGACTCCATCAAATTGATAACAGGCAGTCTTGGAAGCCTATCCTGCCTAGTCAAACCGCATGTCAAAAACCTCGGCATGATATTTGACTCTGCATTAAAATTTGATAAGCAAGTCAACGCTGTGGTAAAAGCCAGCTTCTTCCAACTTCGAACCATAGCTAAAATCAAACCTTTCCTCCAATTCGACGACACAGAAAAAATCATTCACGCTTTCATTTCCTCCCGCCTAGACTACTGCAACTCCCTATACACTGGGATCAGCCAATCTTCCCTGTCCCGCCTGCAACTGGTCCAAAACGCCGCAGCGAGACTCCTGACGGGTACCCGTAAAAGGGACCACATCACCCCGATCCTGACCTCTCTCCACTGGCTCCCTGTACGGTACAGAATCAACTTCAAGCTCCTCCTATTCACGTATAAAGCCCTAAATGGACATCCCCCCCCCCTACATCAAAAATCTTCTAACCCCCCTCTCTAACTCCAGGTCCCTCAGATCGGCCGACTTGGGGCTATTCACTATCCCGCGGTCTAGGCTTAAACTCAGGGGTGACCGCGCTTTTGCGGTTGCAGCTCCTAGACTGTGGAACAGCATCCCTCTCCCCATCAGAACTGCCCCCTCCATCCACTCCTTTAAGTCCAGGCTCAAAACATATTTCTACTCCCTAGCGTTTGAGGCTCATTGAGGAGGCGCTGTGAACTGTTTGCGTGCTACTGTATGTTTTCATTTTTTTTCTATTGGAACCTAATCAAATGTACAGCACTTTGGTCAACGTGGGTTGTTTTTAAATGTGCTATACAAATAAAATTGACTTGACTTGACTTGACTTGACGTGACTATAGCTTTGCCTTCAAACACGGTCATCCCCACCAAACTCATCACCAAACTCCACCAGGTCGTCGTTATGCGACTGGATCCTGGACTTCCTGCTGGATCGACCGCAGGCAGTGAGAATGGGCCCGCACCTGTCCTCCACTATCGCCCTGAGTACCGGCACACCACAGGGCTGTGTCCTGAGCCCAATGCTCTACTCCCTCTTCACACACGACTGTGTTCCTGCATTCGACACCAACACCATTGTCAAGTTTGCAGACGACACAACGGTGATCGGGCTGATCACCAAAGGTGATGAAACACACTACAGAACCTGGCGGACTGGCGCTCGGATAACAAACTGCCCCTAAATACCACCAAATCCAAGGAGCTAATCATCAACTTCCGTAGGTCACACAACGGGGAATACGCCCCGACCTTTATCAACGGGGACAGTGTGGCGAGAGTGTCCAGCTTCAAGTTTCTGGGCACCCACATTTCGGAGGACCTAACATGGTCCAATAACACCACTGCGCTGGTCAAGAACGACTGTTCTACCTGAGAACACTGAAGAAGTCCGGTCTGCCCCAACAGCTGCTGACGACCTTCTACCGCTGCACCATAGAGAGGATCCTAACGCATGGCATCCCTGTGTGGTACCTCAGCTGCACGGAGGCAGAAAGGAAAGCTCTTCAGAGGGAAGTCCATAGAGCTCAGAGGACCATCGGAACACAGCTACCAGCCTTGGAGGGCATCTAGAACACACGATGCCTCAGAAAAGCCACCAGCATCCGCAAAGACTCCTCACACCCCTGCAACAGTCTGTTGGGGACCTCCACCATTGGGCAGATGATACAAGGCCTTCTACGCACGCACCTCCAGACTCAGGAACAGCTTCATCTCCAGGGCCATAGCTGCTATGAACCGGTCCTGCTGAGTCGGATGGTCACATCGCAGAGTGAACCGGTACATATAGACAATAGACAATAGACAATAGGTGCAGGAGGAGGCCATTCGGCCCTTCGAGGCAACACCGCCATTCAATGTGATCATGGCTACCGAATCAATACCCCGTTCCTGCCTTCACCCCATATGCCCTG
>NW_027602901.1:0-25513 GCF_053455715.1 Rhinoraja longicauda
AGTTGGTGAGGAGCTTTTAAGTATGAAGGATGATTTTCAGGAAATGAAAGATGAATTAATATCGTTGAAAGGATTGAAGGGAGAAATATCAACTATCATCAGTGAGAAGTTATCATCAGTGAAGAAAGAAATATGTGATAGTATGAACGAACATATGGTGGAAGTAAACTCTAATCTACAAAAGCTGGATTCCGACTTTACCAGTAAGTTGGAGCATATTACTACTACGGTACATCAACATGACGAGGCTATACGCGAGTTGGAAGTTATAGCTGAGACAAGCGCTGACACAACAAAAAGGGTATTAACGGAGACTCAACGCCTATCTGATCTACTAGCGAAAGTAACCGAGAAATGCATTGACTTAGAGGGTCGCTCTAAACGTCAGAACCTAAGGATTGTTGGAGTTAAAGAAGGCCAAGAGAAAGATAAAAACCTCTGTGATTTCACTGCTGAACTCCTACGGGATGTTTTGAAACTGGACACAAAACCTTTGCTGGATCGAGCCTACAGAGCACTGAGAGCTCGGCCAGCTGCTGGCGCTCCCCCAAGGCACCTGATATTAAAGGTACACTATTCTCACGTCTTAGAAGATATTCTGTCAAGAATCGCTATCAACAGAAACTTATCATTCCAAGGCGACAATATCCGTATTTTTAGAGATTATCCTGCTGAGGTGGTTAAGAAAAGAGCACTTTTTAATGAGACAAGATCAATTCTGAGGAAGATCCTATCGCTCAGATTCGGAATGTTGTACCCGGCCAAACTGCGAGTCACCTACAAGCAGACAGAAACCTTTTATACTGATCACATTAAAGCATTCGAATTCGCCCGAGAGATTGAAAACTCGCTGAAGGGATGAATACCACTCCACGGCTGTAATCACTGGCAGAGAACTGATTGGGCTATAAGGCGTTATAATTTAAAGTTCCAAGACCAGTGAATAAGCTATATGACTATTAATCTTTATTAACTACTATTAATAAAAAAATATTATTAATCACTACCAATAAGAAGTTCAAGTAACACTTGACTCATGTGAATTTTACTTTTAACATTTAACTAATACACCCTAGGGGGGAAAACTGGCCTATTTTGGATTAAATTCCTTTGGGCCTGTCCTGTTTATTTCCCCTTGCTTCTAAAAATATATATATTTTAAAACCGGGGAAAAAAAACAAAAAAAAACTGTGTTAAAAAACGGAGCTAGTATTAATTTTTTTTTACATCTCACGGAAGTCCTTAGATTTTTTGCCACCTTAGGGTGGCTAACACTAACTGCACTAATTGTAGTTGTAGTTTTAGTTGTCTCTTCTTTTTTCCTGCACTCTTTTAACCTTTTATATATTGATTTTTTTTTTAGATTTAACTTTTATTATCATGTCATTTTTCAGCAATTATATACTTTAGGGAGATATTTCCGGGAGGCACTCTACGCTGTACAAAAGATCATCCACCCCTCATTCAAGAAAAATGTTGTAGTCCGGGTGCCAGACCATTTGCTTTATTATAGACCATTTATCGGTTAAGATGCAAGATTCTATTAGGAAAACAGGGGTTAAAGGTATTACATTTTGTAGTTGGAATGTCAAGGGTGTTAATGAACCAATTAAAAGAGGTAAAGTACTTTCACATTTAAAATCTATTGATGCAGACATAATGTTCCTTCAGGAAACTCATCTAAAAAATGTAGCACATAATAGACTGAAAGGCAAATGGATTGATAAAGTATTTCACTCATCGTTTCGCTTTAAATCAAGAGGTGTTGCTATTTTAATTCGTAAGGGTATACCATTTATAAATACTTCCTCTATAGTCGACACTGAAGGTAGATATGTTATATTAGTGGGAGAACTATATTCTACAAAATTGATATTGGTGAATGTCTACGCACCAAATTTTGATAATCCGTTATTTTTTAAAAAAATATTTAATACCATTCCAGAATTTGGACAATATAACTTGATAATTGGAGGAGATTTAAATTGTACATTAGATCCTTATTTGGATAGATCTTCAACTCAAAGGAAAACAAAATCTAAGTCGTGTGAATTATTAAACTCTTATATAAATAATGCAAATATAAAAGATGTTTGGAGGATTGATAATCCTTCAGGCCGAGAGTATTCATTTTATTCACCTGTGCATAAAACTTATTCAAGAATTGATTATTTCTTGGTGGACTCCAAACTTATTCCTTATACGTATAATTCAAAATATCATAATATTATTATATCCGATCATGCCCCTTTAACATTTAGGGTAAAACTCCAAGGAGTAACGGGGAAACAGACTAATTGGAGATTTAATCCGCAAATCTTAAATGAAAAAGCATGTTATGACTATCTTAAATCGCAATTTGAGATTTTTTTTAATGCAAATGACCTTCCTGAAACACCTGCGTCCCTGCTTTGGGAAACATTTAAAGCGTTTGTGAGAGGATGTATTATTGCTTTTCAAGCGTCTCAAAACAAGAAGAACCGAGCTGAACAGAATGACCTGGAAAGTCAGATAAAATAGTTAGACATAACAAATGCCATCGCTCCCTCTATTGAAATACATAATAAAATTGCAGTTCTCAAATATAAGTTAAATTATATCCTTTCAGCTCATATTTTAAGGCTTTTTCAATATACTAAACAAAAACATTTTGAATTTGGAGATAAACCACAGAAATTGCTAGCACGTCAACTCCGTAAATTAGAAGATGATTCTACAATTCATAAAATTAGATCAGAAAATGGAGATTTGCTTAAACTACCTAAGGATATTAATCAGAGATTTTTGCAATTTTATCAGTCATTATATTCAACAAAAATAACAGATACTTCTGCGCAGATGCAAAAGTTTTTGCAGGAATGTAACCTTCCTGGTTTGAATGTGAGTGATAGAAATTTACTGGGCGCAGTGATAACTATGAAAGACGTTGAAGAGACTATTAAATCCATGAAAAATGGGAAGACTCCTGGCCCTGATGGCTTAAATAATGAATTTTATAAAAAATTCAGTGGGTTGATCTCTCCACGTTTGCAAACTGTATATAGTCACGCCTTTAAACAACAGAGATTGCCACAAACGCTGACTGAATCAACAATAATCCTCATTCCTAAAAAAGATAAGGATTCTGAAGACCCTGGTTCGTATAGGGCGATAGCTCTTTTAAATACTGATCAGAAGATATTAGCGAAAATCTTAGCTCAGAGATTAAGTCTAGTTATAGATAAATTGATACACCCCGATCAATCAGGCTTTATAGCCAAACGATATTCATTTTTCAACTTGAGACGCTTGTTCAATATAATTTATTCAAATAGACTATTAAATGAAGATTTAGCAATCATCTCGCTAGATGCTGAAAAAGCATTTGATCAAGTAGAATGGCCCTATCTTTTCTCAGTGATGGAAACATTTCAACTAGGTGAAAATTTTTGTTCATGGGTGAAACTTTTATATACATCCCCAACAGCTAGAATATTAACTAATCAAATGCTGTCATCTAAATTTCATTTATTTAGGGGTTGTAGACAAGGATGTCCACTATCACCGCTTCTATTTGCCCTCGTTATAGAACCACTTGCTGAGAGTATTAGATCAAATTCAGATATTCATGGCTATAACACTAAACATACAACCAATAAAATTTCTTTATATGCGGATGATGTATTAATATATATTACAAAGCCAGAAATTAGCATTCCGAATTTATTAAATCTCATAACTCAATTTGGTTCATTTTCAGGGTATAGAATTAACTGGTACAAAAGTGAAATTATGCCAATAATGGAGCATAATCCGGCCATACTTCAACAATTTCCTTTTAAAATTGCCTATGAAAAGTTTAAATATCTTGGAATTTACGTGACTAGGAAATATACTTCTTTATTTAAATTAAATTTTCCTCCTTTACTCACTAAATTACACAGAAATATCCAATTTTTTGAAAACACTCCCTATATCATTAGTTGGTCGTATTAATGCTATAAAGATGATCTTTCTTCCACAGCTACTATACTTATTTCAAGCAATTCCGATCTATCTTCCAAAAAAGTTTTTTTTTTAAATTGATTCAATTGTTACTAATTTTATTTGGGACTACAAGACTCATAGAATAAATAAAAGACATCTATGTAAGTCTAAAATTAATGGAGGAATTGCTTTACCTAACTTTTTATTTTATTATTGGGCGGTTAATATTAAAAATATAACCTGCTGGTTGGATGATTCTGATCAACAACCGGATTGGTTAAAGATGGAGAAAGAGGATTGTTTACCATTCGATATTGGTGCGATCCTCTTAGCTCCAATAAATTTAAATAAAAAAACATATGGAGTTTATCCGTACCTGGAAACAATTAAAGCTTACGTTAAAATTGAGTAAATTATCTGTTTTCCTTCCTATTGCGAATAATCCTTCTTTTAAACCGTCTGTCTTAGATAGAGGATTTGCTCAATGGAAAAGTTATGGAATTAAAAGGGTGGGAGATCTTTATCATAAGGGAACTTTTCTTTCTTTTCAGGATTTACAGCAGAAGTACGGATTACATGTTAATAATTATTTTAGATATTTACAACTTAGAGATTATGTAAAATCACACATGCAAGAATATAAGTTTAGAGGTCCAGAAACACTTGATGTATGCCCGAATCGACATTATAATTCAAATAAATTAATATCCTTTATTTACAATACTCTCCTTGCAGGAATGTAACCTTCCTGGTTTGAATGTGAGTGATAGAAATTTACTGGGCGCAGAAATAACTATGAAAGACGTTGAAGAGACCATTAAATCCATGAAAAATGGGAAGACTCCTGGCCCTGATGGCTTAAATAATGAATTTTATAAATTTTTTAGTGATTTGATCTCTCCACGTTTGCAAACTGTATATAGTCACGCCTTTAAACAACAGAGATTACCACAAACTCTGACTGAATCAACAATAATCCTCATTCCTAAAAAAGATAAGGATTCTGAAGACCCTGGTTCGTATAGGGCGATAGCTCTTTTAAATACTGATCAGAAGATATTAGCGAAAATCTTAGCTCAGAGATTAAGTCTAGTTATAGATAAATTGATACACCCCGATCAATCAGGCTTTATAGCCAAACGATATTCATTTTTCAACTTGAGACGCTTGTTCAATATAATTTATTCAAATAGACTATTAAATGAAGATTTAGCAATCATCTCGCTAGATGCTGAAAAAGCATTTGATCAAGTAGAATGGCCCTATCTTTTCTCAGTGATGGAAAAATTTCAACTAGGTGAAAATTTTTGTTCATGGGTGAAACTTTTATATACATCCCCAACAGCTAGAATATTAACTAATCAAATGCTGTCATCTAAATTTCATTTATTTAGGGGTTGTAGACAAGGATGTCCACTATCACCGCTTCTATTTGCCCTTATTATAGAACCACTTGCTGAGAGTATTAGATCAAATTCAGATATTCATGGCTATAACACTAAACATACAACCAATAAAATTTCTTTATATGCGGATGATGTATTAATATATATTACAAAGCCAGAAATTAGCATTCCGAATTTATTAAATCTCATAACTCAATTTGGTTCATTTTCAGGGTATAGAATTAACTGGTACAAAAGTGAAATTATGCCAATAATGGAGCATAATCCGGCCATACTTCAACAATTTCCTTTTAAAATTGCCTATGAAAAGTTTAAATATCTTGGAATTTACGTGACTAGGAAATATACTTCTTTATTTAAATTAAATTTTCCTCCTTTACTCACTAAATTACACAGAAATATCCAATTTTGGAAAACACTCCCTATATCATTAGTTGGTCGTAGTAATGCTATAAAGATGATCTTTCTTCCACAGCTACTATACTTATTTCAAGCAATTCCGATCTATCTTCCAAAAAAGTTTTTTTTTTAAATTGATTCAATTGTTACTAATTTTATTTGGGACTACAAGACTCATAGAATAAATAAAAGACATCTATGTAAGTCTAAAATTAATGGAGGAATTGCTTTACCTAACTTTTTATTTTATTATTGGGCGGTTAATATTAAAAATATAACCTGCTGGTTGGATGATTCTGATCAACAACCGGATTGGTTAAAGATGGAGAAAGAGGATTGCTTACCATTCGATATTGGTGCGATCCTCTTAGCTCCAATAAATTTAAATAAAAAAACATATGGAGGTAATCCCATTATACACAGTGTTATCCGTACCTGGAAACAATTAAAGCTTACGTTAAAATTGAGTAAATTATCTGTTTTCCTTCCTATTGCGAATAATCCTTCTTTTAAACCGTCTGTCTTAGATAGAGGATTTGCTCAATGGAAAAGTTATGGAATTAAAAGGGTGGGAGATCTTTATCATAAGGGAACTTTTCTTTCTTTTCAGGATTTACAGCAGAAGTACGGATTACATGTTAATAATTATTTTAGATATTTACAACTTAGAGATTATGTAAAATCACACATGCAAGAATATAAGTTTAGAGGTCCAGAAACACTTGATGTATGCCTGAATCGACATTATAATTCAAATAAATTAATATCCTTTATTTACAATACTCTCCTTGACACTAACATTCCGTCATCAGAATCTTATAGACGAGCATGGGAGGACGAATTGAATCAATTTATAATGCAAGATATATGGGATGAAAGTTTACAACATATACATCAATGTTCATTGAATACTAGACATTCCTTAATACAATTTAAAATAATACATAGATTACATTATTCGAAGACGAAATTAAATAGGATTTTTCCTAGTATCTCTCCTATTTGTGATAAATGTCAATTTCAAGAAGCTAATTTAACTCATATTTTCGTAACTTGTATAAAAATGCAAAACTTCTGGTTGGAGATTTTTTAAATAGTTTCTAAAGTTATTAATAAAAAATTAGATATGGATCCAAAATTAATTATATTAGGATTATCAGAACATACTACAAATTTTACAGCAAGTCAGGCACATTTTCTTGATTACAGTCTAATAACTGCGAAAAAAGTAATACTTAAATCTTGGAAAAAACCAATAACCCCCACAATTAAAATGTGGACTACGGAAATGACAGAGACCCTGCATTTGGAAAAAATAAGGTTTGCCTTAATCGACAAACCTGAGTTGTTTTTAAAAATATGGTCTCCATTTATTGAATTTTTAGAAAAGTAAATGGGTTTGGCACAGGACTAAAATAAAAAATTTAAATTAAAAGTTGAAACTTGAGTTAGGGGTTGGATGTACAACTGTGGTTATTGTCTCCCGGATCTACTCCCTTTAATTTTTATTGTTAGATCCTTTTTTTAACCCTCTTATTCTCTCTCCCCAAGTTTATAGTTTTTTTTTTCATTTTTACTTTCTCTCTTCAAAAATTTAAAAATTGAAGCTATGTAAGAACTTTGTAACAAATGTGTTTTTTTATTTCTATTTGTACATATGCTTTTCAAAAATAAAAAATATTTTAATTTTTTTTAAAAAAAAGAACCAAACCCTATGGTACTGTTCATCATTTGCGATGAACTCAACCAATCTCACCTCAGGAATGCACAGGTAACTAAAATCAACATCTCTCTCTCTCCCCCAGCCCACCCCCCTCGGCAGGGCTTAAGCACTCTGGCCTACACGACCAGTAAGTATGCCTGCCGTTCCATTTGTCGCTCTATTTGTCATCCGATCATTTATTGGTGGTGCTCCTGCTGGCTTTCAGAAAGATTTAAGAAAGAAGCACCAACGAAAAGAGCAACACAGCAGTGGTCTAAGGAGACCAGGGGTCTCCATTAGGTCTGCCCTCAGTCGATGAAGTGGAACTCTTATTAAGCTATTTGCAGTTTTACAGAGCGAATGCACAGTAATCGGTCCGATTGCATAATCGTTGCGGAACATTGAGTTAATATGAAAGCGAATTATCAGGAAATCAACTCAATCGAAGTCCGGGCTGCATACAAAGACTGCGGCAAACCTCAATAATGAGCAGTTAATGGACGACGAAACAAATCTCCATCATCAAACAATACAAATCTTTCATGTCAAAGGAGAATACAAATGCAGTAATCTTGAATAAAGAGACATAACTCAGCGGGTCATGCAGCATCCGTAGAAGCAGCTGACGTAAGTTGAAGATTCGAGGCTATGAGACGGAGCACAAGGCATCAATGATTAGAAAGTTGGAAAGTAAATGATTGGGCCGATCAGTAACAATATGTGAATGTTCCTGTGTAGCGTAGTGCATGGCTGGGGATCAGAGTGAAAATGTTCCGTCTGCCTGTACGGGAGGACTGGATAAAGCTCATGATGGAACAGATGGGGAGTGAGAAGAGAGGTTCCACTGAATGGAATAGACAGAGAGCAGGTGGTGAACAGAGTGGCGTCACTTGGTGTTAAATGTTATCTGGGCATGTTGGGATCTGTCCTCGTCTGGGGTAGGAATCTGCAATAAAGGCATCAGGAAGATGCACTTCCGTTTACAAGGCAACGGATCAGGAATGGAAATTCCATCCCGATGCACAGACGACCTCACAGTGAATAATAATTGCTTATGGGATCCATTTTACTCCAGAACCCCTTCCTGCATCTTTTATAGGTTCAAGGTGAATGTGGAAAAGATTAGTATGAAACTGATGGGTAACTTTTTCACGCAAAGGATGGTGGATGTATGGAACAAGCTGCCAGAGGAGGTCGTTGAGGCAGGAACTGTCCAAACATGTAAGAAGCAGTTAGACAAGTACATGGATCGGACAGATTTGGAGGCATATGGGCCAAACGCGGCCAGGTGGGAGTCGTGTAGCTGGAACATGTTGGCCGGTGTGGGCAAGTTGGGCCGAATGGCCTGTTTCCACTCTGTATCATTCTATGACTCTATGAGTCTATGCATGAATTGCTATCTGAATTAAGTATCTGTGCTCTCTGAAGGCAGATTTCCCGTGCATTGGGAATATTGCGGTGATCGGAATCGAACCCCGGCCACCTGCTCGGGATTCAACTGGCGGGGCACCGTTGCCGATTGATGAAAGGAGACGCACAAATAGCACAGTGTTTCCCCCGGAGCGGGAGCCGGAATAATGACAGTCTGGTGCAAAAACTCAGGAAACATAAAATCGGAAAATATGCGAGGATTTCTCACGGAATGATATCGCGCGTCCGGACGCCCTGAGACCAGCGGTCCGCGGTCTGTCGAAGGATGTGTTCGGTTTCATCAAGAAATGCACGTGACGGCTGTTTATCAATAGAGACATTTAGGTCTCGTCCTAATCAGAATGCTTTGGATGAAAAGGGAGATTCACACTTGGTTAATGTCCTGATCTGAGGCTTTGAAGCAAGATGACCCTGAACGGAACACGAAGGACAAGTGTGATCTCCGCAAGTCAAACAGGGATAAGAGGATTCCAAATCAGGCTGGGTGCTCAATTCAAGCAAGCGGATGCCTGGCGACTGCATTGGCTCTGATGACCACCACTGTTTACGAGCCGAACAATGCATCTCTACTGTTGGATAACCCGCTTTGAACAGGGAAACACTGTTTCATCAATGCGTATTCACCCGCCACCCGATGGTTCTGTCTAATACATCCCGATGGCAGAGATCATAAAGCATGGAGACATATAGCGCGGAAACAGGCCGTGCCGCCCAACATCCACGTGTCGATTAAAATGGACCATCTGATCTAATTCGGTTTGCCCATATCCCCGAAAACCTTTCCAAACCGTGTACCCGTCCAAATGTCCTTCACATTGTTTGTGCCTCAGCATGTTTCTGGGCAGGTCGTTTCACATTTCTTCAATCCTCTGAATGAAATAGTTGCCCCTCACGTTTATATTAAACATTAACACCTCTCACCTTAAACCCATGCCCTATCGTGCTTGATTTTCCTACCCTGTTAAAAAGACTGTGCATTCACTCCATTTGCTCCCCTCATACCCTTTTCGCCTGTAGAGGTCACCTCTCAGGCCCCTGTGCTCCTAGGAATAAAGTCCAAACCTGCCCAACCAAGCCCTGTAGCCCAGGCCCTCGAGTGCTGGCAACATTTTCATCAATCAAGCATGATGGCATCTTTCACGAAGATCAATTCTCGGTGAGCGGTCGGTCCGAACGAACCATCTGGTCCGGTTTTGAAATCGTGCGCCCTTCAAGGTATTCGCCGCCATCTGTAAACATTGGTTTGGTGTCAGTTGCAAACATACTAACTATGGGCGCACAGGTAGAGTTGCTGCCTTACAACGCTGGCAGCTGAAGACCCGGGTTCGATTCCGACTATTGTGCTGTCTGTTCGCAATCCGTACGTTCCCCCGTGAGTTTTCTCCGAGATTGTTGGTTGCCTTCCACACTCCAAAGACCTACAGGTTTGTAGTTTAATTGGCTTGGTATGAGCCAAGTGCATGTAGGATTGAGTTAATATGCGGGGATCGCTGGTTAGGGCGGACTCGATGGGCCGAAGGGCCTGTTTCCGCGCTGTAAGTTTAGACTGTGGCAAAGGACAGTGATCAGCAGGTGATGGAAGAGGATAAAACAAATATCTTCCACCGACCCAGAAAAAAAGATTCGTATCAAAAGGGAATAAAGATATTAAACCTGGAATCTTGAATCTTGGAGGAACTCAGCTGGTCAAGCAGGTCTGTGAAAGCAACAGGTCTAATTCGACGTTTCGGCCCTATTTCCAGTGAGGTAGAGCACAAGGAGCTGAATTATTATAAAATAGGTAAAGGGTTCACTGAGATTGTCAGGAAAGAACATGGGATGTGCTGCGTAGCATAGCGTATGGCTGAGGGTCGGAATGAGATGTTCCGTCTATCTGTTCGGGAGGAAAGGATGAAGGTCCTGACGGAACAAATGGGAAGTGAGGAGAAAGATTCCACACAGAGGGAGTGGGGAACAGACTGACGACACTGGGTGTGACCATATGTCTGGATGTTGAGGTCTGCCCTAGTTAATTATGGAAAGCTGCAATAGCGGAGGATAGCGGAGTCAGGGGTTATGGGGAGAAGGCAGGAACGGGGTACTCATTGCGATTGATCAGCCATGATCACATTGAGTGGTGGTGCTGGCTGGAATGGCCGAATGGCCTACACCTGCACCTATTGTCTATTGTCTATAATATGAGAGCGAGCAGAAAAACGCACTAATGCAAATGGCATGTTGGCCTTCATAACGAGAGGATTTGAGTATAGGAGTAAAGAGGCCCTTCTGCAGTTGTATCGGGCCCTGGTGAGACCACTACTGGAGTTTGTAACGATTGGGCTTGTCTTCACTGGAATTCAGTAGTAGCTGGCTGGCCTGATAACTAGATGGCTGGATAACCAGTGAGCTAGATTTCTAGCCAATAGGATGGACAAATAGCAACATAGTTTGCTACCTGGGTAGCTAGCTACCCGCATTGCATAACTCGAAAGCTAGATAGCTGGATGTGTAGATAGCTGAATAACTAGATTGCAAGATCGCTAGCTAGAGATATAGGCAGCTCTCTGTGTGGTGCGCTCCCTCTCTCGCGAGGCCCACAGAGGGAGATCTAGTCATATCTAGTAAATCTAGTAAATCTTTGGAATTCTGCCACAGACAGCTGTAGAAACCGTGATTGGGTATTTTTAAATCGGAGCTGGACATGGTCGTGATTCGTAAGAGTGTCGACAATTACGGGAAGACGGTAGGAGAATGGAGTTGAGTGGGAACGAGAGGTGAGCCATGATAGAATGCCGGTGTGGACTCGATGGGCCTTGGTGCCCTAATTCTGCTGCTATGACTTTTGTACTTAGTGTTATATTTTAACAGTGCACTGCAGCATCCTCACACAGCGCACCTCGGTGCATGTACAGTGGCAATAGACTGTCACATCGCTCTCCCCTGGATGAACATCAGCAACACACTGCAACATCCACACACAGCGCACCCCAGTGGGTGTACAGTGGCAATATCCTGTCACAGCGCCCTCCCGTGGATGAACATCAGCAGCACACTGCAACATCCACATACAGCGCACCCCAGTGGGTGTACAGTGGCAATGTACTGTCACATCGCTCTCCCCGGATGAACATCAGCAGCACACGGCAACATCCACACACAGCGCACTTCAGTGCATGTACAGTAGCAATATACTGTCATGGCGCCCTCCCCTGGATGAACATCAGCAGCACACGGCAACATCCACACACAGCGCACCTCAGTGCATGTACAGTAGCAATATACTGTCACAGCGTCCTCCTGTGTATGCACACTACAACATTGAGATACAGCAGCCCTCAATGTATGTACAACAGTGCATCGGAGCATCAGCATTGCTGAAGTTGGATCTTAAGGTTCCAGTGCGTAACTCACAGATCGTGGCAGCATGTTCAGAGTTATAAATGAGCCATGTGGAACGCTTGCTATATTTGACGGAGGCTTTGAATACGAGTCAGATGTCAACATTCAATTTAGAGAACTTTGCTTCGGTCGCTTTTGCAGTATTGTGTGCAGTTATGTTCGCTCTAGTACAGGAAGGATATGGGCGCTTCGGAAATTGTGCTCAAGACGTTTACAAGAACATCGTCTGGAGCATGAGAACAGCCAGACGTTGGACGGATTAATCTGGAACACCGGAGATCGGCCATTAACCAGATAGATCGATATCAAATTGTAAGAGGCAAAGATATGGTAAACTCCGAGTGCAAGCCGAGTGCCGATAAACGCTCACCATAGGTTAAACTATTGCTGGTATCATTCTTGTAATCATCCTCCGAACCCTCTCCAGAGCCAGCACACCACTCCTCTGATATGGTGCCCAGAATTGCTCACAATATTCCAAATGCAGCCTTCCGAGCGCCTTGTATAGCCTCAACATTACATCCGTGTTTCTGTATACAAGTCCCCTTGAAATAAATGCAAGCGTTGAGTTTGCTTCCATTAGACAATAGACAATAGACAATAGGTGCAGGAGTAGGCCATTCGGCCCTTCGAGCCATCACCACCCTTCCATGTGATCATGGCTAATCATTCTCACCGATTCAACTTGCAGATTAAAATTTTGGTAATCCTTAACCAGCACTCCCAAGTCCCTTTGCACTTCCGATTTATGGATTTCCCCCCACTTAGACAATAATCTACGCCATTATTTCCACTACCAAAATGCAGTACTCCGCACTTTGCTACACTATATTCCATCTGCCACTTCTCTGCCCATTCCCCCAACATGTCCAAGTCCTTCTGCGGAGTCCATGTTTTCTCTAAACTACCTACCTTCCACCTCTTTTCGTAACATCCGCAAACTCGGCCACAAAGCCTTCAATCCCCTCGTCCAAATCATAATATAAAACGTGGAGTAGCGGGCAAACAACGATCCTTGAAGTTCTCCACCAGTTACTCTTCGCCAACTAGAAAAAAATCCCCCTTTATTGCCACTCTTTGTCTTCTGCGATCCAGCCAACCAGTTATCCATGCTGGTATCTGCCCTTTGACACCGTGGGCTCTCAACTTCCTAAGCAGCCATCTTGTGACACCTGGTCAAAGGTTTTCTGAAAATCAAAGTAAACAACATCTACTGTCTCTCCTTTGGCTGTATTGCTATTTACGTCTGAAATAATTCCAGCAAATTTATCAAACACGACCTTCTCTTCACAAAGCCATGACAACATATGCCTATTTCATCGTGCATGTATATGTACTCTGTCACATCATCCTGTATAACGGGTCCTAAAATCTTCCCACCCACTCCACTGGTGTTGGAGGCAGATACAATAGTGATATTTAAGACAAGTTCAGATTTTCAGGTAATGAAGGGATATGCATTGTGAGCAGGCAGGTAAGGTTGGTCGTCTCATGTTCAGCACAGCTATTATTAGCCGAAAGTCCTGCCGTGCCTTGTACTTCGTGTAGGAAAGAAATGCAGATGCTGGTTTAAATCGAAGGTAGACACAAAATGCTGTTGTAACTCAACGAGACCGGCAGCATCGTTGAGTTGCGTGTCGAGACCCTACTTTAGACTGATGTCGGCGAGGTCGGCGGGAAAGAGATAGAATTTTGTTGGAGACAGCGAGACTGGTGTGAGAGCTGGGAAGGAGGAGGGGTGGGGAGAGAGGGGAAGCAAGGGTTAATTGAAGTTAGATAAGTCAATGTTCATACCGCTGGTATGTTAGCTGCCCAAGCGAAGTATGAGGTGCTGTTCCTCCAATTTGCGCTGGGCCTCACTCTGACAATGGAGGATGCCCAGGACAGAAAGTTCAGGTTGGGAATGGGGCAGCGGGGGTGAGTTAAAGTGCTGATCAACCGGGAGATCGGGTACGACTGTGTGGGACTGTTCAGCGAGACGATCGTCGAGCTTGCGCTTGGTCTCGCCGATGTCACTCCATCAGTACTATCCCACAGTATACCGTTACACCGGTATGACCCCACAGTGCGTCACTCCATCAGTACTATCCAACAGTATACCGTTATACCAGTACAACCCTACAGTGCGTCACTCCATCAGTACTATCCCACAGTATACCGTTACACCAGTACTACCCCACAGTGCGTCACTCCATCAGTACTATCCAACAGTATACCATTACACCAGTACTACAGTACAGTGCGTCACTCCATCAGTGCTACCGCACAGTGTCACTCCATCAATTCCATCCCACATTATGTCACAACAACAGTACTACCGCACAGTGTGTCACCCCATCAGAACTACCCCAGAATGTGCCATTACTTCAACACTACCCTACGTTAGGTTACTCCATCAATACTACTTCACAGTCTGTCACTCCATCAGTACAACATGTTACTCCATTAGTAGTACCCAAGACCGTGTCACTCTCATCAGTACAACCCCACAGTATGTCATTCCATCATTTCTTCCCGACGGTGTTTCACTCTGTCAGTACCACCTTAAGTATGTAATTTAATCAGTTCTGCCCACAGTTTTACACCCCTTCAATAATACCATCGAATGTGTCACTATGTCAGTACTACCCCAAAATATACCAGTCCTTCACTACTACCCCACAGGATGCTATTCCATAAGTTTTATCCCACAGCGTGTCACTCCATCAGTACTACCACATCGTCGGTTACTCCATCATTACTGCATCACAACGTGTCATTCATTCGGTACTATCCCATAGAATGCCATTGCATCAGTACTAGCAAATGGATAGTCATTCCATCAGTACTATCCCACAGTGCGTCATTCGATCAGTTCTCCCCCTCAATGTGTCACTCCATCAGAACTACACTATAATGTATCATTACATCAGTACTGCCCCATTTAGTTTCACACCGTTAATACTATCCGACAGTGTGCCACGACATCAGTACTACCATATCGCTTGTTCCTCCATCAGTACTACCGCACACTGTGTCACTCTATCAGTAATACACCAAAATGTTTTACTCCATCAGTACCTGCCCACAGTCTGTCACTTCACTAGTACAACCCCACAGTGTATTGCTCCATCTGTACTGCCCACATTGTGTCACTCCATCAATACTACCCCACTGGTCATCACTCCATCATTACAAGCCTACAGTGTGTTAGACGATCATTACTAGAACACACTATGTCACTCCACCAGTACAACCCCAGAGCGTGTCACTTCATTGGTACTACCGCACTATATACCATTCCATCAATACACACCCACAGTGTTTTTCAACATCAATACCACCTTGTGTATTATTCCATTAGTACTATCACACAGGGTGTCACTCTATCAGTACTATCCAACGGTGTGTCACTCCATCAGTACTACACAATGAGTCCTTCCATCAGTACTACCCCACAGTGTTTCAATCCACCAGTATTACTCTGGTATATGTCTATCCAACAGTACTACACCGCAGGGTATCACACAATCAGTACTCTCCCACAGTATGCTATTGCGTCAGTACTGCCACATAGTGTGCCATTCCATCAGTACTACCTCAAAGTGTGACACTCCACCAGCACTGCCCACAGTGTGCCACTGCATCAGTAATAAAATATAGTTTAATTTTTTTTATTTTTGAAAAGCATATGTACAAATCGAAATTTAAAAAAAACCACATTTGTTACAAAGTTCTTACATAGCTTCAATTTTTAAATTTTTGAAGAGAGAAAGTAAAAATAAAAATATAAAACTATAAACTTGGGGAGAGAGTAAGAGGGTTAAAAAAAAAAAAAAAGATCTAACAATAAAAATTAACGGGAGTAGATCCGGGAGACAAAAACCACAGCTGTACATCCAACCCCTAACTCAAGTTTCAACTTTTTATTTAAATTTTTTTATTTTTTTTATTTTAGTCCTGTGCCAAACCCATTTACTTTTCTAAAAATTCAATAAATGGAGACCATATTTTTAAGAATAACTCAGGTTTGTCGATTAAGGCAAACCTTATTTTTTCCAAATGCAGGGTCTCTGTCATTTCCATAGTCCACATTTTAATTGTGGGGGTTATTGGTTTTTTCCAAAATTTAAGTATTAGTTTTTTCGCAGTTATTAGACTTTAATCAAGAAAATGTACCTGACTTACTGTAAAATTTGTAGTATGTTCTGATAATCCTAATATAATTAATTTTGGGTCCATATCTAATTTTTTATTAATAACTTTAGAAACTATTTTAAAAATCTCCAACCAGAAGTTTTGCATTTTTATACAAGTTACGAAAATATGAGTTAAATTAGCTTCTTGAAATTGACATTTATCACACATAGGAGAGATACTAGGAAAAATCCTATTTAATTTCGTCTTCGAATAATGTAATCTATGTATTATTTTAAATTGTATTAAGGAATGTCTAGTATTCAATGAACATTGATGTATATGTTGTAAACTTTCATCCCATATATCTTGCATTATAACTTGATTCAATTCGTCCTCCCATGCTCGTCTATAAGATTCTGATGACGGAATGTCAATGTCAAGGAGAATATTGTAAATAAAAGATATTAATTTATTTGAGATATAATGTCGATTCAGGCATACATCAAGTATTTCTGGACCTCTAAACTTATATTCTTGCATGTGTGATTTTACATAATCTCTAAGTTGTAAATATCTAAAATAATTATTAACATGTAATCCGTACTTCTGCTGTAACTCCTGAAACGAAAGAAAAGTTCCCTTATGATAAAGATCTCCCACCCTTTTAATTCCATAACTTTTCCATTGAGCAAATCCTCTAGCTAAGACAGACGGTTTAAAAGAAGGATTATTCGCAATAGGAAGGAAAACAGATAATTTACTCAATTTTAACGTAAGCTTTAATTGTTTCCAGGTACGGATAACACTATGTATAATGGGATTACCTCCATATGTTTTTTTATTTAAATTTATTGGAGCTAAGAGGATCGCACCAATATCAAATGGTAAACAATCCTCTTTCTCCATCTTTAACCAATCCGATTGTTGATCAGAATCATCCAACCAGCAGGTTATATTTTTAATATTAACCGCCCAATAATAAAATAAAAAGTTAGGTAAAGCAATTCCTCCATTAATTTTAGACTTACATAAGTGTCTTTTATTTATTCTATGAGTCTTGTAGTCCCAAATAAAATTAGTAACAATTGAATCAATTTAAAAAAAAAACTTTTTTGGAAGGTAGATCGGAATTGCTTGAAATAAATATAATAGCTGTGGAAGAAAGATCATCTTTATAGCATTACTACGACCAACTAATGATATAGGAAGTGTTTTCCAAAATTGGATATTTCTGTGTAATTTAGCAAGTAAAGGAGGGAAATTTGATTTAAATAAAGAAGTATATTTCCTAGTCACGTAAATTCCAAGATATTTAAACTTTTCATAGGCAATTTTAAAAGGAAATTGTTGAAGTATGGCCGGATTATGCTCCATTATTGGCATCATTTCACTTTTATACCAGTTAATTCTATAACCTGAAAATGAACCAAATTGAGTTATGAGATTTAATAAATTCGGAATGCTAATTTCTGGCTTTGTAATATATATTAATACATCATCCGCATATAAAGAAATTTTATTGGTTGTATGTTTAGTGTTGTAGCCATAAATATCTGAATTTGATCTAATACTCTCAGCAAGTAGTTCTATAATAAGGGCAAATAAAAGTGGTGATAGTGGACATCCTTGTCTACAACCCCTAGCTAAATGAAATTTAGATGACAGCATTTGATTAGTTAATATTCTAGCTGTTGGGGATGTATATAAAAGTTTCACCCATGCACAAAAATTTTCACCTAGTTGAAATTTTTCCATCACGGAGAAAAGATAGGGCCATTCTACTTGATCAAATGCTTTTTCAGCATCTAGCGAGATGATTGCTAAATCTTCATTTAATAGTCTATTTGAATAAATTATATTAAACAAGCGTCTCAAGTTGAAAAATGAATATCGTTTGGCTATAAAGCCTGATTGATCGGGGTGTATCAATTTGTCTATAACTAGACTTAATCTCTGAGCTAAGATTTTCGCTAATATCTTCTGATCAGTATTTAAAAGAGCTATCGCCCTATACGAACCAGGGTCTTCAGAATCCTTATCTTTTTTAGGAATGAGGATTATTGTTGATTCAGTCAGAGTTTGTGGCAATCTCTGTTGTTTAAAGGCGTGACTATATACAGTTTGCAAACGTGGAGAGATCAAACCACTGAATTTTTTATAAAACTCATTATTTAAGCCATCAGGGCCAGGAGTCTTCCCATTTTTCATGGATTTAATAGTCTCTTCAACGTCTTTCATAGTTATTTCTGCGCCCAGTAAATTTCTATCACTCACATTCAAACCAGGAAGGTTACATTCCTGCAAAAACTTTTGCATCTGCGCAGAAGTATCTGTTATTTTTGATGAATATAATGACTGATAAAATTGCAAAAATCTCTGATTAATATCCTTAGGTAGTTTAAGCAAATCTCCATTTTCTGATCTAATTTTATGAATTGTAGAATCATCTTCTAATTTACGGAGTTGACGTGCTAGCAATTTCTGTGGTTTATCTCCAAATTCAAAATGTTTTTGTTTAGTATATTGAAAAAGCCTTAAAATATGAGCTGAAAGGATATAATTTAACTTATATTTGAGAACTGCAATTTTATTATGTATTTCAATAGAGGGAGCGATGGCATTTGTTATGTCTAACTGTCTTATCTGACTTTCCAGGTCATTCTGTTCAGCTCGGTTCTTCTTGTTTTGAGACGCTTGAAAAGCAATAATACATCCTCTCACAAACGCTTTAAATGTTTCCCAAAGCAGGGACGCAGGTGTTTCAGGAAGGTCATTTGCGTTAAAAAAAACTCAAATTGCGATTTAAGATAATCATAACATGCTTTTTCATTTAAGATTTGCGGATTAAATCTCCAATTAGTCTGTTTCCCCGTTACTCCTTGGAGTTTTACCCTAAATGTTAAAGGGGCATGATCGGATATAATAATATTATGATATTTTGAATTATACGTATAAGGAATAAGTTTGGAGTCCACCAAGAAATAATCAATTCTTGAATAAGTTTTATGCACAGGTGAATAAAATGAATACTCTCGGCCTGAAGGATTATCAATCCTCCAAACATCTTTTATATTTGCATTATTTATATAAGAGTTTGTGGCGGCTCCCAAGGGTCGGGCCATACTACTACCGACCCCTCGGCACGGGAATGGACCAGTCCCGGGAGGCGGTCCTGGACTCAGGTATAAAAGGACAAGGTTTGGGCGCCAAGCCATTCCGGCAGACTAGACCCGTCTGAGACCCACGAACCAATAAATATACCTTCCCAAAATACCTGGCTCCTTGCCTTTATCAACACGCTACATTGGTGACCTCGACGGTCCATTCATTAGGATGGACGAAGAAACAGAATTCGACCGCCCGTCCGGCTCGCAGACCGACCAGGCCCCAGCTGTCGACGCGGTAGGAATCAAGCTCCCGACCTTCTGGACCACCCGGGCTCGCATTTGGTTTTACCAAGCGGGGGGGGGTACTGTGGCGGCTCCCAAGGGTCGGGCCATACTACTACCGACCCCTCGGCACGGGAATGGACCAGTCCCGGGAGGCGGTCCTGGACTCAGGTATAAAAGGACAAGGTTTGGGCGCCAAGCCATTCCGGCAGACTAGACCCGTCTGAGACCCACGAACCAATAAATATACCTTCCCAAAATACCTGGCTCCTTGCCTTTATCAACACGCTACAAGTTTAATAATTCACACGACTTGGATTTTGTTTTCCTTTGAGTTGAAGATCTATCCAAATAAGGATCTAATGTACAATTTAAATCTCCTCCAATTATCAAGTTATATTGTCCAAATTCTGGAATGGTATTAAATATATATTTTTTAAATAACGGATTATCAAAATTTGGTGCGTAGACATTCACCAATATCAATTTTGTAGAATATAGTTCTCCCACTAATATAACATATCTACCTTCAGTGTCGACTATAGAGGAAGTATTTATAAATGGTATACCCTTACGAATTAAAATAGCAACACCTCTTGATTTAAAGGGAAACGATGAGTGAAATACTTTATCAATCCATTTGCCTTTCAGTCTATTATGTGCTACATTTTTAAGATGAGTTTCCTGAAGGAACATTATGTCTGCATCAATAGATTTTAAATGTGAAAGTACTTTACCTCTTTTAATTGGTTCATTAACACCCTTGACATTCCAACTACAAAATGTAATACCTTTAACCCCTGTTTTCCTAATAGAATCTTGCATCTTAACCGATAAATGGTCTATAATAAAGCAAATGGTCTGGCACCCGGACTACAACATTTTTCTTGAATGAGGGGTGGATGATCTTTTGTACAGCGTAGAGTGCCTCCCGGAAATATCTCCCAAAAGTATATAATTTCTGAAAAATAACATGATAATAAAAGTTAAATCTAAAAAAAAAATCAATATATAAAAGGTTAAAAGAGTGCAGGAAAAAAGAAGAGACAACTAAAACTACAACTACAATTAGTGCAGTTAGTGTTAGCCACCCTAAGGTGGCAAAAAATCTAAGGACTTCCGTGAGATGTAAAAAAAAATTAATACTAGCTCCGTTTTTTAACACAGTTATTTTTTTTTTTCCCGTTTTAAAATATATATACTTTTAGAAGCAAGGGGAAATAAACAGGACAGGCCCAAAGGAATTTAATCCAAAATCCAAAATAGGCCAGTTTTCCCCCCTAGGGTGTATTAGTTAAATGTTAAAAGTAAAATTTACATGAGTCAAGTGTTACTTGAACTTCTTATTGGTAGTGATTAATAATATTTTTTTATTAATAGTAGTTAATAAAGATTAATAGTCATATAGCTTATTCACTGGTCTTGGAACTTTAAATTATAACGCCTTATAGCCCAATCAGTTCTCTGCCAGTGATTACAGCCGTGGGGTGGTATTCATCCCTTCAGCGAGTTTTCAATCTCTCGGGCGAATTCGAATGCTTTATTGTGATCGGTATAAAAGGTTTCTGTCTGCTTGTAGGTGACTCGCAGTTTGGCCGGGTACAGCATTCCGAATCTGAGCGATGGGATCTTCCTCAGAATTGATCTTGTCTCATTAAAAAGTGCTCTTTTCTTAACCACCTCAGCAGGATAATCTCTAAAAATACGGATATTGTCGCCTTGGAATGATAAGTTTCTGTTGATAGCGATTCTCGACAGAATATCTTCTAAGACGTGAGAGTAGTGTACCTTTAATATCAGATGCCTTGGGGGAGCGCCAGCAGCTGGCCGAGCTCTCAGTGCTCTGTGGGCTCGATCCAGCAAAGGTTTTGTGTCCAGTTTCAAAACATCCCGTAGGAGTTCAGCAGTGAAATCACAGAGGTTTTTATCTTTCTCTTGGCCTTCTTTAACTCCAACAATCCTTAGGTTCTGACGTTTAGAGCGACCCTCTAAGTCAATGCATTTCTCGGTTACTTTCGCTAGTAGATCAGATAGGCGTTGAGTCTCCGTTAATACCCTTTTTGTTGTATCAGCGCTTGTCTCAGCTAGAACTTCCAACTCGCGTATAGCCTCGTCATGTTGATGTACCGTAGTAGTAATATGCTCCAACTTACTGGTAAAGTCGGAATCCAGCTTTTGTAGTTTAGAGTTTACTTCCACCATATGTTCGTTCATACTATCACATATTTCTTTCTTCACTGATGATAACTTCTCACTGATGATAGTTGATATTTCTCCCTTCAATCCTTTCAATGATATTAATTCATCTTTCATTTCCTGAAAATCATCCTTCATACTTGAAAGCTCCTCACCAACTATGGTTCGAAATTCCTCCAATCCAATTTTTTTAGGCTGTGGCTTTCGGGACTGTTTGGGAATTTCTTCTTGGGTCGGCACTGGAATTGAGGCTGAGGCTGAGGCTGAGGCTGATGCTTCCATCTGACCTGATTCCTCTTCCGGCAGCCTGGCCTTGCCAACTCGTTTTGCAGCAGTTTTTAACGGGGGAGTGCGACTTATCGACATATAAACGGTAGGAGTCACGGTCTAATGACTTCACTCACCCTTCGTTGAAAGTTATCGGCAAATTTCAGTGGACCCGTCCCGTTCTTTCCCCTTTAAGATCGGATTTTCTTCGGAGCTAGTTGACGCGTGGCTTTATCAGAGCATAGCGCCACCGGAAGTCCAGTAATAAAATATAGTTTGTTACTCTATCTGTACTATCCTACACTGTGCCACTCCTTCAGTGCTTCCCCATTGAGCATCGCACCATCAGGAATATAACTCGGGTTATCATTGCATCAGTACTACGCCAGCGTGCGACACTCCATCAGAACAATCCATTGTTACTCCATCAGTACTACCATGCAGCGTGTCACTCCATCAGTACTACCCCACAGTGTAAACCATCAGTACTTCCTCGCAGTGTCACTCCATCAGTATTCCCCACAGTATGTCACTACATCAGCCCTATGTCACTGTGTCACTCCATCAGTAATTCCCCACATTTTCACTCTATTAGTATTTCCCCACAATGTCTCACGCCATTAGCACTACCCGAAGTTTATCATTCAATCAAGACTATCCCAGTGGGCCACTCCCTAAGTGCTGCCACAAATTGTGTCATTCCATCAGTATTACCAAACAGTGTGTCACTGCATGAATACTACAACACAGTTTGTCATCACAATAGTACTACCGCTCAGTGTGTCACTCCGTCGGTGAAACCACACAGAGTCTCACTTCATCAATACAACTCCGTATTGTTACACTACATCGGTACTGCCCCACATCATGTCGCTCCAGTGCAACCCTAGAACGTGTCACTCCATCAGTACTCCCCGCAGTTTTTTCTTCCATCAGTACTCCCCAGTGTTTCACACCATCAGCACTACCTCAAATCTGCCATTACATCCGCATTACCCCACGGTGTGCTAACCCATCGCTGCGACTCCATAGTGTGTAATTCCATCACTATTTCACCACAGTTTTGCATCGCAACAGTACTACCGCAGAGCGTGTCAGTCCATCAGTATTACTGCGTCACTCCAACAGAATGTGCTATTACATCCGTGCTACCCCACAGTGTGTCATTCCATCAATACACCGCCACAGTACGTCATTACACCAGTACTACTCCACAATGTTACACACCATCAGTACAACACTGGAGCATGTCACTCCATCAGTACTACCCTACAATATGTTATTCCATCAGTACTACACCACAGTGATGCACTCCATCAGTACTGCCTTAAGCTTGTTATTCCATTATGTACAACCACACGGACTCATTCAATTAGTATTACCCAACAGTGTAACCCTCCATCTGTACTGCCCCACCGTCAGTCCTACTTCAGTGTGGAAGTCACAATGTGCAACCCGACAGTACCACCGAACGTTGTGTTAATACTTGGAACTGTCGACATGATATTTGCTGCACGCCAACTCCAGGAAAAATGCCAACAGCAGCTCAGCGACCTGTTCGTGAGCTTTGTCGATCTGACAAAGGCCTTCGACACTGTCAGCAGAGATGGCTTGTGGAAGATAATGCAGAAGTTTGGCTGTCCCAGCAAGTTCATCACGATTGTCCGGCAGTTCCATGACGGCACGATGGTGAAAGTGCTAGATGATGGAGACGAGTCGGAAGCCTTTCCAGTGACAAACGGCGTGAAGCAAGGTTGTGTTCTTGCCCCTACACTCTTCACCATGGTCTTCTCTGCCATGCTGACTGATGACATCCGTGACTGCCAGGATGGAATACACATCAGGTACAGGACTGACAGCAGGCTGTTCAACCTCAGGCGTCTGCAAGCTGTTACAAAGGTGAAGGAGACCATCATCAGAGATTTCTTGTTTGCTGATGACTGCGCCCTCAACGCCAGCACAGTACAGAAGATGCGGCATGAAATGGACTGCTTCTCACAGGCCTGTGGCAACTTTGGTCTCTCCATTAGCACCAAAAAGACTGAAGTTATGTACCAGCCCGCGCCTGGAAAGCCCTACCAGGAACCACACATCACGGTGAAGGGGGCAGAATCTACAGGCAGTCGGCAGCTTTACCTATCTGGGTAGTACACTCTCGCGAGTGGTGAACATTGACGCTGAGGTTAACAACAGGATTGCCAAGGCCAGCGCTGCCTTTGGGCGACTCCGTGATAATGTTTGGGAGCGGAGAGGACTCGGCCTTACCACCAAGCTGAAGGTCTACTGTGCAGTGGTACTCACCACACTTCTCTATGCCAGTGAGACTTGGACTGTGTACAGCAGACATGCCAAACAGCTGAACCACTTTTCACTTGAGCTGCCTACGCAGACGCCTTCACATCAGGTGGCAGGACAAAATTCCCGACACGGAGATCTTCGAACGGGCCGGAATCCCCAGAATCCACAACCTCCTACGGAAAGCCCAAGCCAGCCGGGCAGGCCATGTCGTCAGAATGCCAGAGAGTCTACTGCCAAAAGAGCTTCTGTATGGAGAACTGTTTCAGGGCAAGTGCTCAGTAGGAGGACAGAAGAAACGGTTTAAGGACTGCCTCAAAGTGTTCCTCAAAGACTTGGACATCAACCTCAGCACTTGGGAGTCTCTTGATCTGGACCGTCCAACCTGGCGTAGCAAGCTCAGCACAGGAGCCCGTGCAGCAGAGAACAGACGCACTGCAGAGGCCCAGAGGAAACTCACCGCGCGCAAGGCCCGGGCTACCTCCACTTCCACTGCAGCACCAATCCACTTGTGTCCTACGTGTGGGCGCGCCTTCCGGGCCCGGATTGGCCACACCAGTCACTTCAGGACCCACAGTCGCCAATCCTCCAACTGAAAGTGAAATCATGGTCATCTTCGAACCCGAAGGACGAACAACAACAACAACAACACAGCACATTGTGTCACTCCATCAGTACTACCCCCACATTGTGTCACTCCATCAGTGCACTGCACAGTGTGTAACTCCATCAGTACTACTGCGCAGTGTGTCACTTCATCAATACAACTCCAAAGTGAGTCACTCCATCTGTACCAACCCACAGTGTGTTAATCCACCATTACTACCATACATTGTGTCACCCCATCAGTTCCACTGCACAGTGTGTCACTCCATCAGTAATGCCCCACACCGTGTGACGTCGTCACTAAAACCCACAGTATGCCATTACATCATTACAAACACACATGTTCACACCCTCAAACA